>NW_026707085.1:0-75533 GCF_024137745.1 Phymastichus coffea | reverse complement strand
AGTAAGGACAATGGTATGGTCACATAATGAAAGTTGGATGGTTACGGGAGATCACGCAGGATATGTCAAGTACTGGCAGAGCAATATGAACAACGTCAAGATGTTTCAAGCACACAAAGAAGCAATTAGGGGACTCAGGTATATCAATCATCACTCTAGTCCTTTGAACTATTGCAAAGTATTTGCTGTTCTCAGGATATTTTATATAATTCTATTACACTTTTCTTGGAACTGTGCTTTAATTAGCACCCAACTCCTTATCCTTGTACGGATATTTGTATGTAACTCATTTTTAAACAACTGCTCTAAGATAATACTTTTGGTATTGTAACACAAAAAAAGAAAAAATTAGATGACTGTGATATCTTTAATAATAACGTTAGGTTTTTTTATGCATTACCAAGCTGAAAAATGGATGTATTCCAATAATAAAAACAAAAGTACAAATCGCGTGATATATAATCTAGTCAAGATGAGAAATGGAATAATAATAAGAAACAAAATAAAGTTCCTATTCCCAAGCCACTTTATCCAATTGTATAATAAAATGGATGAAATTAAATTTATTGATCGGTGACATTTTTTACATTTCTATTGACTTGTATAAATAAAGTTTTTCCTGAATATCGCCACGATTTTGCCTCTTGCTAAAAATCGATGGAAAAAATAATAATAAAAAACATGCCTCATGTAAATGATCCAATGTGCAATAAATGCTGAATTTATCACAAATTTCAAGGAGCTCGTCTTCCGATAGTTATGTGGCATCAAAAAATTTAGTTTTATTTTCATATTAAATAAATAAATTTAGTTGCAGTGTCAGCCATTAGATTATCAGTCAGTTTGAGTGCCAGTTATGACTGTCGGAGATGCTTTTTTTATTCACAATGCGGGAATCCTTATCTTGAGTTTCTTGGAATATCGGCCAAGTCCCGACTGATTTTAATAAATATTCGTGTATAGCATTTATTTAGCATATTTCCATTTTCGATTGCTTTCACTTTCTACTCGAGCATCTACCAAATGGATTGTTATGACTTTTCAAAACCGTCCGGACGTCAATGAAGAATTTTTATTCTAAACACTAACATCACCATATATGAGTGAATAAACAATAAAACCATTCATTATATTCTTCTACTAAAGATAGCATTGCTTTGTAAAAAAAAAACAAACGAGTTGTTCTTAATTGGCCTATGCTTTTCTACGTCCATGCATGCGAATTCAGGTGGTTGCAGAGGAAGTTTATTCTTCGAACAAATACTCATATCCATTTTATTCTCATAAGCCTATTCATATATTAAATGCACATTTTTAAGGATATAAAATGTGTAAATTTGTGTTTTTATATCATATTTTAGTACTTCAATACCAATTGCTTATAATCATTTACACAATTTATAATGAATACTACTTTAAATTTCCCCATAATATAAGGTCAAGTACATCAAAATGTAGATTTAAAATAGAATATTTTTCACATTTCCATCTACGTTTCAAAGAAAACTAAATTTGCAGGTAGAAATGACAATTTTTTACAAATAATATCGTCAGTTCTATCTACAGAATTATTTTATACTTGATTGTTGAGAGTGAATTTAAATTACCAACTCAAATATTAATTAGCTAGATACTTACATGTCCCTATAAAATAATTTCAACACTTCTGTAAAATAAGGATTGTTAAATACTGCATTTTTCAAAGCATATTCTATGAAATATATTTAATTTTTCATATACCGATGGTTTTAATAATAAAAATAGCTAAACATATTAATAAATTTTGGTTGTTGCGAAAATGCCTAATTTTAAAATCGTTAATATTACATTTTTCGAAAAATGTTAATACCTGGTGTTAAGGTAACTTGCTGGCTGCAGCTCTATACACAAAAAACTGCATTCCCGTTTATAAATCCTTTTACCATTAACAGAAGCAATCATAATATTTTAAGACAGACCCCAACCAAATTGCAACAAATAAATTTTAAATGTACTATAACAAACAAATAGATGAATTTACAAGCCAAACAATGTAGTATTTTGATAATAAATAAAAAAATATATAACGGAATGCGAGGTGTACACGTGTTTATCTATATTTTTGCCTTTTTTGGGCCAATAGTTTCAGTCCAACGGATCACAAATTGGCGACGTGCAGTGACGATGGAACCGTTCGAATTTGGGATTTTCTGCGATGTCACGAAGAGCGTATTCTCCGAGGTAACTTAAAACACCGTTTAATCGTATCTTTAATGAATTTTGCAATAAAACAACAACGCATAAAATGAAAAACATGTGCATATAACATGCTAATTGAATTCTAGGTCATGGAGCGGATGTAAAGTGCGTACACTGGCATCCACAAAAGAGCCTAGTCATATCAGGTAGTAAGGATAATCAGCAACCAGTGAAGCTATGGGATCCGAAAACAGGACAGTCATTGGCGACACTTCACGCGCATAAATCAACTGTAATGGATGTCAAGTGGAATGACAATGGTAATTGGTTGGTTACCGCATCTCGCGATCACTTGCTCAAGCTCTTCGATTTGAGAAATCTCAGTCAAGAGGTGCAGACCTTCCGTGGTCACAAGAAGGAAGCATCCAGCGTTGCTTGGCATCCGAGTCATGAGGGACTCTTCTGCAGCGGTGGAAGTGACGGTGCCATTCTTTTCTGGCACGTCGGGTACGTACATAATCATTCAAGATTTCAAACTTTTAATTATCCTTTTCTTTTTTACCAACAATTTAATTTTCATTTTTATTATTTAGTGCCGACAAAGAAGTTGGAGCGATAGAACAGGCTCACGACAGCATTGTTTGGACATTGGCTTGGCATCCTTTGGGTCACATTTTGTGCTCAGGTAGTAATGATCATACGTCCAAATTTTGGACGAGAAACAGGCCAGGTGATCTCATGAGAGACAAATACAACCTCAACACTCTACCTGCCGGAGCAGGTGGCGTTGACGACCATGAAGTCGGTCAGTAACTTCGTTATTCATTTGTTATTTGGCAACGTTACGGTATTGACATTTTTGTTTTATTGACAATTGAACGTTTGTGTTAACACAGCTGACGAAGGCGCAGTCATTCCGGGTATGGGACCTGAAGATCGTATCAACACAGATCCCGAACACGAAGACAAAAACGGTGAAATACCGGGTCTCGATCTTGATCACGCGGCTGAAGAAAGCAAAAAAGCAGCGAGTAAGAAGGTGCCTTACAGCAAACCTATTCCACGTAACTTTCAAGCTCAGTGGAACGAAATGGAGGCCGAGGACACCGAACAAGTTGAAGCACTTAATGCTATTGTCAATCAGCTTATTGAAACTACTCCCGGCGCCGTGCCTTTAAACGACGTTACTCCTAGCGCTATTATTTTATACGGGAAAATGATTCCAGTTGAACGTGAGTATCGCTTGATTTTGCTAGCTGATTTTTTTTTATAACCTTTTGCGCGAGCATAACCAATGTTATTTTACTTTTAGCTGGATCTAAATTGGCTGAAGCGATTGCGAAGGGTACCGACGCTATAAATAAATTAGTACAATCTGGAGAAATTGAAGAACTACGAGATGTTATCGGACCTAACGAGGATACAGAGGAGATAGAAGAATATTTGCAAGATGACGGTGACATTGATTACACCAAAATTCCTGACCTAGATTTACCACCTCCTCTACCTAGCTCGAAATTCGCTCAGAATCCAGAACTTCTCAAATCTTTGAATCGTGGAGGAAAGCGCAAGTTCGACCAATTGATTGGTTGGAGTGACGGCGCAGGCGACAAAATGGGAAAACTACATCAGCCAGTTTTTGGAGGTTCTTACAATGAGGATTCGCAATCAAGTGATACTGATCTTAGATATGGAATGAACGCAGATAGATCGTCGTCTAAGGACAACTACAATGACAGCTATGATGAAGATTATAGAACAAATGACCAAAGCCTCAGATATAATTCATCTAGCGGACCTGGAAGGCCTGGAATACGTGATGACATAGACTCGCGACACAATTTCCAAGATAGCGACTACAGACAAATGAAAAACTCGTACTTGTCATCCGATGGTTTTGGTAACAGAGATATGGATAGTAGACACTGGGATGATGATAGCAGTAGAGACAGGAAACCCGACACTAGCTTTTCACAAAATTACTTTGACAAGCGCGACCAGAGATCCGGCAATTCCTACAGCACAGGCAACTCATCCAATCACCATAACATGCAAAACATCAATCCAAATATGCCACCATCAAGCATGCAGCATCATTCCAACTCCTCGCAGCAATCTTCGAAAATGGGTTCCCATCAAGGAATGGATGGACCCATGTCTCATATGATGCCCCATATGAATGTACCACCGCCTCCATTCCGACCAAATGGACCTCCACCGAACATGCAAGGCTTTGGTCCAGGCAACTTTCGACCTCCTAATAACAATTTTGGTCCCAATATGCATTTCCGACCAGGAATGGGTGGACCTTTCCAAGGCGGACCATTCAACAATTTCTCTGGACCACCACCAAATTTCAGACCTTCAAATCCAAATTTCGAGAGAGGTTTTGGTGGACCGAATTTCAGAGGTCAGAATACCAATCAACGAAGAAGATAGGACATGCAGAGCCTCGGTGCGGATTCTGAAGAATTCTGAGACGAGTTTACGAACTTGATGGACAAGGATTAAAAAAAAAGACTTTTGACGATTAATTCGTCAAGTCGCAGACTCGATACCCGAGAACTGTTTCTTAATTTTATTTTTCAATAAAATAAAACCATTGAGGCAGGCAATGAACACACACTATTTATCAAATAAACGTTTAAAATAATACAGTCTCGCTAAACCAATGACTAGAGCGCGGTCGAATCTTACAGAACTTACCGTGAAATTGTTTCTGACATCTAAGTTGACTGCACGTGATTTTCGCTGATACGCACCGCGCATTATTAAAGCATATGGCGATACACTCACTATGGCTATTAGTGAAATTTGCGAATAATGTTATTATGGAAATCAACAATTTTTTTTATTAAAACTTTATTGTGTAAATTCATAGGATTATGTACAATGCTGAAAAACGTAATGTGTATAAATAAATAGTGAAAAAATATATATTATTTGTTTAATTTTTTAGCAGTAATTTATAAATGTAATGCTGATTTTCATTACAGGTACATTTGTAATATCTCCAGATGGGGAATATTGTGTATGATATGAGCTTATTTAAAAATAAATTCAACATCAAATTTTTAATTGTACTGGTGGCATAAAATAATGCATTAATTAATCAAAATAAAATAAATTCAGGAAATAAAAAATGGTTTTACTTTTATAAGAACTGAAACTATCCATTTCAGCTCACATGTATATTATAACAAAGCGCACAAAAAAAAGGAATATTAACATTAAAAGTGCATGTTACTCGATTGATAATTGTAGAATCGATTTGCTCAACAATGCAGTAACTCGTAGATGCCTCGTCATGATTAATAAGTAGAAGTCATGGAGAGGCTATGCTTTTGCCTCCAATTTGGTTGTATTCTCTCTCTCTCTCTCTCTCCCTCTCTCTCTCTCTCTCTCTCTCTCTCTCTCTCTCTCTCTCTCTTTCCTTTTTATGCTTCGTGTTCCTTTCTCACCAGTTGCTACGAAAATCATTATTTCAGTTTCATTGAAATAAAAAAATATGTCGATACTTCATGGAAACGTTATATACGCTAACAATTTATAAATCTTTCTCAATATTATTTCTTATCATGAGAAATGATTAGAAAAAATTATACAGTTACTATTCAGACTAAGTTAAAATAAGATTTAAATTAGATTCACACTCATACAGACACCCATAGGTAAAATAGGACAAATGATATTATCACTATATGTATTATTCAATGATCTGGAATCAATGGAAAACATTTTCTATCTCCACATTATTTGAAATTAAAATTTTAATCTTTTATAATTTCCCTTCACAATTATAATTTTTATTTTACATAATTAATTTAAAAAAAGGAAAAATTATTTTGATTGTATAAGTAAAGGTACGTATATATTTCCATTTGAGATTCGGGAATCACAATTTCTATATTGGAAAAAAACTAAAAAAACAAAGTAATTCATTCCGATGTTTAGTCTTAACGTCAATGTATGCGTACGATCGACGCGCTCTCTAGAATCTATTGTAATCTTGATCTTGAATGAAAAAAGATAAAATAAGAATTACAAGTGAAAAAGTCGTCTCGTACTATGCTGTTCATTGAAGGTGAGTCAATTAAAGGGTTTATGAAAGCGTAGAGCAGAAAAAAGTAATATGGATTCTGTCTACAAAATAAAACAGCACGTCATGGTCATATAGAGCAGAGCTCGAAAAAGAAGTAATCTAATATTACGAGTACACAAAGAGGTGCTTTAACTACATGTATATATCTATTATATATATATATATATATATATATATTTATGTTCTGATATGTATGTGTTGCACTTTCATCTGTGTTGCTGTGACCTCTCGTGGCGCGAAATGGAAATAAACACGCAGGCGTTACTTTAATACAGGCACAGACAGCAACAGCATAAAAAGTAGACAGAAGCAGCAGACTGTTTTTTTATGTAACATATTAATAATAATCAAAGAAATTTGTAAATAAGTATGGAACCAATTTAAACCCCAAACGATTTGTTGAAAATAAATTAATAAAAAAATTTATAAATAAAAATCGAAAAAATGCGCTTATCTTATGCGTGTTATCTAGAATTAAGATTGGCATATATTTATTTACATATTCTCTAAGCTGATTTCTTTCATTATTATTAATATATTAAATAAAAACAACAGCCTGCTCCATGCTGTCTGTGTTAAAGCTCCCGTTTTTTTAGTTCTATTTTGCACCACAAGAGATCGCAGCAGTGTATATGTCCGACCTTATCTATATATATAGGCAGATCCTGAGAGAGGGAGAGGCAGAGAAAGAACAGCATCAACCTGCATCAAGCAACACTAAAGCTTCAGAGTGCGTCGAGTCAAAGCGATGCAGCTCCGCAAAGCATCTCAACACAATGAAACTCGGTCAAATTGTTAGGCATTTGATCCAAACAAACTGAGTTCATTGCGTCTTTTCGTAAATTTAGTCAAATTTAGAAATTTATGCAAATGCCAACAAGTTCAAGGCTCGAATTTTGGGCACAAGAAGGAACAACGAAGATAAATTAAGGTTAGTTGCGTTTACGTCATTTGTCTTTATGTGAATCAGCTGTCTCGAGTTGTTATTGTTACCTCTCGAGCAAGCAAATATTTTTTTTAAACATAAATACCATGAAAGACTATAGTCGAAGCACATTTTAGATGACCTTCAACAAGCAAATCCTATAATCGATGACGTTCTTTCGTTTATATGTTTTAATGCAATCTACGAAAACTGGTCATTGTTCTTTATAAATTATACGCATACGCATATTTATTCAAGCAAATCTTACAATATGTAATACTAAATATTCCGTCATTGAGCGTTCTTTAAAAAAACAAATATGCTTCATCCGTTTTCATTTCAGTTACATTTTTAATCCATTTCAATTCATTGTTTGTCTAGTGTATTTAAATAAATACATCTCAAGCCGTGTATTTATAGGCACAGTTAAGAATAACATTGTATTTTATGTTAAAATATTAAGTTTTAGAAATAATTAAATTAATGAATATTATTTCAATGATCAATTTTTCTTTAATTGTGTACTTTATTTTACTGCATCAGTTTAATCAACTCATTCAAACAGTAACTATTAAGTCAATCAATATTCCACAAATCACCTGCATTTTAGATGCTCTCATCAGCGTCATTGGTTGTAGTTAAAAGATCTTAATGACATGAAAAATGAAACGAGACACTGTTATTACCTGCATAGAAGCTAATCACAAAGGGAAGATGGTAAGGGTTTACTTCAAAGCAAATGGCTCTATTGATATTCATTGCTTCTGTAAAACATGCTATTTTATCAATATTACCCAAATAGGCTGCATGTCTATACAATTATCAAATTATAGAATTCTATGTAAACATTGTCTTGCTATTATGTATCTTACAAAATATGTATTTAAAATCTCCTCCAATAAATTCAAAACCATTTTAATGTTTTATAAGCTATATATTTAATATAGCAAGATCATGAAGGTAAATGTAAAATATAAGTATGACCAAATGCTTCTTACTGAGAAATAACAATCTAATTTATTATTATAAATGAATGCTTTTATTCTTCAATGTTTGTACAGTTTTGTTCAAAAATATTAAAATTCTGTCATATTATCAATGTATTATTTTTAATTTTTCAATAGTAATATTATTGAATTTTTTAGATGACAACGGTGCTAGATGGCAGTTACCAACAATTGGAATTAACAGTGGACAGGGATTCAGAAGATGACGTTCATGAGGAGACTCCACGGGATTCTGGTGTTATAATACATGTTGTACCAGAAGGTGGAAAAACGCAATGGAACCACATAGAAGATTTAGATTCATTTTTTACAAGAATGTACCATTACCATCAAAAACATGGTTTCGTATGCATGATGCTTCAGGAAGGTTTTGAACTAGCACAATTTGTTTTTGTAGTAATATTTACAGTATTTCTTTTTCATGGTGTGGATTACTCTATACTGTTTAGGTAAATTTCTTTAACTATTTACAGCTTACAAAGGAAATTGAAATATTATACTTAATTCTACATTTATTTTTCAGAGATAAAAGTGCTGGTAACAAAACTTCAATAATTGATGCTATAGTATCATCAAAAGAATGTTTAGCAAGCATGGGTTTATTTACATGGATTTGCATTCTTATAGCAAATATTTTCTGGTTGCTGCGACTCATTAAAGTTCTCTATCATTTTGTTCAGTTCTGGGATATCAAATGTTTTTTCAATGTTGCCTTAAAAATCAATGACAGTGATTTAGATAATTTAACTTGGCATGAAGTGCAAAAAAAAGTTATAGAAGTGCAAAAAGAGTTGCAAATGTGTATTCACAAAAGAGATCTGACTGAACTTGATATTTATCATAGGATATTAAGGTTCAAAAATTATTGGGTAGCCATGATAAATAAGTCTCTTCTTCCTGTACCACTTAAAATTCCGTTCATAGGAAATATTATTTTTATGACGAAAGGCCTAAAATATAATTTAGAACTGCTATTGTTTTGTAAGTAATGAATCTTTTTTCTCATTTCATCCACCATTATGTTACAAAATTAATGATCTTATATTCTTGTTACTAGGGGGACCATGGTCACCATTTGAAAATAGTTGGCACATCAGAGAAGATTACAAAAAAATACAGAAACGTCACGAACTTGCAAGAGCTCTCTCAAAGCATATATTATGGATTGGTATTGCTAATCTTGTCCTATGCCCTTTAATCCTACTTTGGCAAATTTTAAATACATTTTTTAACTATGGAGAAGTAAGTTTAAATGTTATAGTAATTATACTATTTATAAGATTATTAATTTAATGTAAGACTTTATCACTTTATTGTAGTTATTGAAAAGGGAACCAGGTACTCTTGGAACACGCATGTGGTCATTGTACGGCAGAGTCTACTTACGTCACTTTAACGAGTTGGACCACGAGTTAACAGCTCGACTGAATCGAGCCTACCGTCCAGCATCTAAGTACATGAGCATGTTCACATCCCCGCTGTTGACAATATTCGCCAAAAATATTGCATTTGTGTCAGGAAGCATATTCGTCGTCTTCTTCATTTTGACAATGTACGACGAAGACTTTTTACAAGTCGAACACGTTCTTATGATCCTAGCAGCAACTGGTGGCATTGCTGGTATTGCCAGATCTCTTATACCTGATGAAAATTTAGTATGGTGTCCTGAAAGTCTACTTACTGCGGTTCTTGCTCACACACACTATCGACCAGACAGTTGGCGAGGCCAAGCTCATACTCAAATGACCAGAGCACAAATGGCTCAACACTTCCAATACCGTGCGGTGCATTTATTGGAGGAGCTCATATCACCTCTCTTGACGCCGTATATTTTGATTTTTAAATTGAGATACAAAGCACTGGATATAGTTGATTTCTATCGCAGATTTACTGTCGAAGTGACCGGGGTGGGAGACATATGTAGCTTTGCTCAAATGGACGTAAGAAAACATGGAAATCCTATGTGGCAAACTTTGGCTCACAGTCCTCATGTCAAGGACACCGACATGACTGATTTTGGAAATATTGGAGTGGCACCGACCGAAAAACATATTCCTCTGATATCCGACAACATTACTCAAGCCGAAGATGGCAAGACTGAATTATCATTAATACACTTCACACACACAAATCCCGATTGGAAACCGCCTGGATATGCCGAAGTCTTCGTTGCTGCTTTGCGTGAAAGAGCTAAAAAAGAAGCAACGAACGTAGGATATTATGATACCAATCCTCTTTATGCTAGCTTGAACAGCCTGTCTTGCTTAGGGCCAGAGGTAAGTTTTGAATAATATTTTAATGATTTATTGCTCATTATATTAAATGTTTGCTTTGTAGTACAATGGTGTAGTTTCAAACATTCTCCGAAGTACGATAACGCCTCAGATGAATATAACAAGTCAATATTATCAGCCTATGCCAGGAATGTCATCGGATCGTTCCATCACTGAGCCTATTTCTGACAGTATTAGCCATATTGATGTAAATAGGCAAGAAGCAAAAGCTATGCACCGAGGAGTTAGTAGAGCAGAAGGACCATTGCATATTGGTGAAAGAAGTTTGCTACATAGCTTACAACAAGCTACTGGAATAATAAATCAGTCATTGGAAACATCTATACTCGGCACTGCTACAGACATAAATGCCGAGGCTTCTGTTCCTCTGGAGTTGACGGCTATAGATATGTCTCTTTCTACATTGTACCTGCATGAACTTCATCATAGACAAGTATGATTTATTAATTACAATATCTATTTATTTAACGGATAATATAAAATCTTCAAATAAATTTACAGGTTCGAAGGAGAGGATACCGCGAAGTAACTGCTAGAAGTATATGGCAACGAAGTCCCCTCCAAGAATTGGAAATTTTACCAGAATTAGGACAAGAAAGAGCTCCATTACTTCAACATCAAGATTCTTCCATTAGAAGAGAAATGGACCGAAAATAGTAACTGGAAATTATTTACTCCTATAACTCGTTTTCATAATTTATCGACTTTACATATGACGTCTCATTCAAGTTAATTTGTATTTACATTACATCCAAATTAAATGCTTATAACCTGATGTGTCTATTACAATCGCAATTAGTTTTTTACGTTTGGATGGCGATCAATTAAACGTTTAAGAGAAAATAGCACAAATTCAAAACTATTTATCGTTTTTTTTATGACGTCACTCGACAATCTAACAAATAGTTTTATTATACTACCTTAAATTTAATAGGTTTTTGCTATGTTGCAAACATTTATTAGATAAAGTTAATTTACTCAGTAACTATAATTTTTAAGTCCTTTTTCTCTAGTCATTCTAACATAAAATTATAAGCTGTTTACATGATGTGCAATGAATGAATCGCATGTTAGAAGTTCAAAATCGCAATTGCTATCGTATTACTAGTGAAAAAGTGTTGACGTTATTAATTTGAATATCTATTTTCTAAATGAATCAATTCTCAAGTTAATCTGAGCATATAAAACAAAAATTGTTAATAAGTAGATAACAAGGAATGCTTTTGGATTGATTATGGTTTCGAATTATTTATTCAAACAATAATAAGCTATGAAATATAACTAGCACACTGCAGGTGAAGAATAATGAATGAAATGTTAATTATTTCCCTATATAATATTTGTAGGCCGATTCCGTTAATAAGTTTCTTTTCTGCAATATATAATTTAATCTTTTGTTTCAATAACGTGGTTGTTATAGAATGTAAGAAACGTTTGTTAATACAATATTTGAAGTGATTTAGAAACTAAAATGTCTATAATTAAGGCTGGTGTTTCGAAAATGACATCGCATGTAATTATGGTGTAAATACGTTTTGTAAATATAATATCTTTTATAATGTGAGCATTAAACAGAATTACAATTTACTCTTGATACCGTTATTTATTTTTCCTGTGATACATTATAGTTATAATGTAAATATTTCTGCACGAATATAACATTTTAATTTTAAAACTAGTAAAATTATGGTGTGACGGTATATAAATGTACGTTGATGAAGAATAGGAAAAGAAAAATGATAGCATTAATCTATTGGTCCTAATTCGTATTCTATGGGTCAAAATATCCATGTATTAAAAAGTTTGTTTTCGATGTATTCCGTGTGTTCGGATGCATGTATATCGATGTACGATCGGGTACGTGGAACGAATAGAGAACCACTAAAATCTCATGTACAAGTCACATTTTACTACAAAAATTATATTTTGCAGTTATTTTGTAATTGAAAGAATGTTGTCCGATAAATTTAGATAAAAACTTTTGGTTTTATTTTATATCTAGAATTTGTTGGATATAATTTTAAATCAAAAATAGGTTTAATTCTAAAAATGAAATAATTAGTTTGTGATACTGAAATATGTAAAATAAATTATAGACTGTAATTTATCTAAATATCTTGAAAATACTGCGTTAATTAGTAAGCTCCAATTTAGTTGTACATTTTAACGGATCATTATTCATTGCCAATTAGAATTTTTCCTTGAAAAATTGTATCAATGGTTGCACTTGTTCAGATGCAAAATTAATATTGAAAACTCCTGATAAAACGATAAGCATTTCTTGTAAATTACTTCCTAGTTATTGTGAAACCAGTTGGCTACAAATAATCTATCGTCTGTGAAGGAATTTGATGATATTTTCGATATTTTGCTTGAGTGAAATATATTAAATTACGATTATGACAATAATAGCTCTTCCAGTGTATAAAGTGTACTGATCAGAGCAAATATCACCAACATTTGATTTATATACAACATGTCTTAAAACTACCTGCATATGTGAAATGACTATTAGTTATACTCGTATTTTTATAATTTGCAAACTCCAGTTGACCTAAAATTTTCTTGTTTATATTGCGCTGTACAGTCGGAATGTGGTAAATTAACGCGTTCCTCTTGATTGTTTCTACGTTTAATACGTATGTATATATGTATATACATAAACTGAATGATCGTCATCAATATTTTTAGGCATTTGATTGATCATTGCATTAAAATTAGTTTTCAAACTAAAAAAAAGGTTAAATATTTGAATTGCTAAGTTATAAAAATGAAATGTTTTTGGCATCAACTTCAAATTCTTCTTTATTTTTAGGTTATATTTTATGTTTTACTAAATAATATTTTTATTGTTAATTTAACTTATTTAAATCAACATTGGTTTTATGACGGACATAATCAGTGTAACCGTGCAAGCGCAACGTCCAAGTACGCATGATCATCACAATAAAGTCTCAGCACCTTAGCACTGTTCCAGCGTATGCATTGACATATGCAGTTCTAAACTCCAGCTAGTGGGTAAAAATGGCAGCAGACGAAAAGTTAATTTTTTCGAAGATTGTCCAACATTTGGCAAGATCACTTGCCGCGATTAATAATACACCATGGGATAAGGTAATTCAAGATTATTTTGCTATATTTTTATTTTGTAAAAGTTCGCTTCTTTTGTTAATCAAGTAAGTAAATGATGTATTTACGGATTGTTGGGTTATAATTCACCTTGAGCTGTCAAAAGATTAGTTTTGTCATTCGTTTTAAATGCTGCATTTAAAAGGAAATGATCAATTAAATGTCATGACTTTTTTTACAATCTTTAATTCTGCTAATACTTATCTGATATTTTCTTAAGTTGATTTCTTCTAAAATTTGTATGTAGCTTTCAAATAAAATTATTACTTTGTAAAAATGAACTGCATAGAATAACTTCTGTATTTTGTAGGTAAATTGGCTTTTCAAAAGATGTCCCCAAGATTCTGGAGGTGTTTACAGATTAGACCAGAGAGGCCAAGATGCAACCATTGCACTTGGCATTTATTTATTGGAATCAAATCTACAGCACAGAGAACGAATAATCCCTTATCTACTTCGATTGTTGCGAGGTTTACCTAAAGCTGTATGGTTGGATGAATTGCCTTGCGTATTATTGGGCAGAGTTCCAGTAGCAGAACGCTTTAGCTTTTGTTTGAATACTCTTTTGAGTGATATAGCAGCAAGATGTGAACCAGTCAGAGAAGAAATTATTGCTACTCAAGTTGAGATTCTCGCAGTTCTAACTAATCTTGTGAGAGGATGTATGGATCAAAATAATGGAAGGGGAATGCAAGCAAAGAGTAAGATTAATCTAATATGTACAACTAATAATTCAATAATTTAGTATTAACAAATATTTTATTTTACAGTAACACTATGCAAATGCTATGTATCTATTTTAATTGGATTGGCAAGATCAATGGGACGTTTTGCTTGTAGTGGACCTCCATTACTTTGTAGAATTTTTCCACGTCCAGAGCCACCAATGCCAGAGTACAAAACTGAAAATCCACTTTTCTCAGAGAAGAAACAGCATAACTTCACCAATTTTAGGTCTATTATTCCTCGTTCTTTGAGTAACAGTCTAAATTCCCAATTGAGCACTAGCTCTGGTCAGACAAGTTTTCAATCTAGCACTGAAAGTTCTACTATAAAAAAACCATTTTTAAAATCTTATTTATCTGTACCATATGACCCAAAGATTTACTTTTTCAATCGATATGGCTCTAGTTTTAATCAATTCCCTCAAATGCGATGCAATGATGAGCTACAGAAGAAAATAGGTTTACAGTTCAGTGTTATACATTTACAAAGTATTCTTGCTCTAGCCAAAAAATTACTTACCAAAGAAACTTTATCATTCCTTGATGATGAGGCACAGCAGGTACATTATCAGGTTTATTATTTTGTTGGAAAAATAGAATGCTTTTATACTTTTTATAATTACAGGTCTATTCATCACGACTTGTACAGATTTTTCCTTATCGAACATTTAGTGAAACTATGAATTTAGTTATGGTAGCTCTTTTACGAGAATTACTGCAAGGTCAACACGATTTACCTGCTCCCTTCACTAGAGATATTCAAGAGTTTATGAAAGGGCTTTTTTTATCAGGACAAACTGAACTTCAATCAAGACAACAGCATGATGCCAGTGAAAGAGAAGATATGGATACAGATTATAAAACTGTTAATAGATTTAAAATGAATGTTATGGCTAATTCTGCTTGTGTCGATATTTTAGTATGGGCTATTGGTGATGAAACAGGTTGGTTTATTTTTTACTTTGTTGCAAACAATGATAATTTATGTTTACAAATATATAAATGTAAATAAATAAATTATGTTAGATCAATTAAACACTTTGTCTTCAAAAAGTGCTCATTTTTAATTAAACATTTATGTTTTTTACACTGCTGTAGTTTTTAAATTCAATCCTTTGAAGTCATTAAAAATTTAAACTTCGATATATTCCATTATTTAGGAATTAAGTGATCTTTTACAATATTAGAGTAAAAGATGAATTATGCAAGTAAATGGTAATATACTATTTTACAGTAAAAGGCGAATATGATCTATCTGCATTATTTGCAGATCTTCATTCCATGCTGCTTGGTGCCGGTATCCTTGTTTATTTTTCCATTTTAGTTTTGTGTTGATTATTTTGTTTTTAAACTTTTTATTACTTTATAGATTCCTTTAACTAATGCTTATGGATATACTTACATGACTACAAATGAGCCTAAAGAATTTTAATCCCGTTTTCACAAATATCTGAATTTTTATGTGTGTGGGTGTGTGTGATATTGTGAAATTAAACTAGATGTAGTGATGGTCATCTATTTTTTCTTTCTAATTGTTTCTATTACAAATTTACAGGTGCCGACAGTTTATGCAGTCGATTGACAGAAAAGATATATTCGAATTACAGTCACAAATTAGTTTTAGCACACATGCCATTGTTGATGGTATGTCTTGATGGGTTGGGTAAACTCGCTCAAAAATTTCCGAATATTGCCAGTACGTCGATATACAATCTGAGGGATTTTCTAGTCACACCATCGCCGATCCTTTTGAAATTACACAAACAATGCTACGAGCAATCATCGAGAAACCATTTCAAAATACCTGGTGATAAGATTGAAAAAACAAATAAATATTTGAAATTCATCAATCATAATCGTGATAAATACGTATGGTGTTTCAGATAAAAATGGCGGTATTTTCTTAAAAGAGAAGCTAAATCCAACTCAACTAGCTTTTGAAACTCTGAGAGATGCGGCTATCAGAAACCTTTGCATTGCTCTCGAAGCTGCTTATTCTGTAGATTCTGATTGTGTACCCGCGCTTGTCGCAAGTGTATCAAATAGACTTTTTACTGCTGAGAAAAATAATAGGTATGTTTTTTTCTGAACTGTTTTTATCTATTTATCACGTTACAATATTTTTTAATTTATTTGTATTTTATAGCGAAAACGACGAGGGTTTGATAAGCGATTTAGTTTCGACGAACATAGTGATAATGATGGGCCATGTAGCTGTGGCTCTAAAGAATAAACCGAAGTCTACACGACCGATATTACAATTTTTCCAACAGCGTTTCTGCCACACTCCCAGCAGGCCTGACGTGGATACTTTGATTGTCGACCAACTGGGTTGCATGGTTATAGCAAAATGCGACGAAAAGGTATCTTAAATAACTCATTAAGAGAAAAAGATGTTGACTGCTATTTGGCCAACAACATGACCAAAGATGAACTGCCGTGAAACGACCGTTGATCAGAATTCAACATTGCAGATACACGAGGAAATAATGCGAATGTTCTCGCACTCTTTGTCATCGAACGACGACCGCAAGCAGTACCGCCATGTATGCGGTGCGGTAACCAATGCCTTAGCCAACATAGCAGCAAATCTCGAAGGCGAAAAGGAAATAAACAATCTACTGCTGAAGCTACTTGAACTTTTCGTTCAGCTTGGTCTCGAAGACAAACGTACTTCCGACAAAGCTGGCACGGTTAGCAATGTGGCTCCGGTACGTTATCTTTGAAGATTTTTCCGCGTGGTCAAATTATTAACGAAAGCTCATATGTGTATTTTCAGAGGGGACGCAGTAACGCCGGTAATCTAGGAGTCCTGATACCCGTAATCGCGATTCTGTTGCGACGGTTACCACCGATTCGCAACCCGCGGCAGCGGGTTTTCAAGCTCTTTAAGGACTTCTGGCTTTACTGCGTTATACTGGGCTTTGCCTCAGACTCGCTGCCACGTCTTTGGCCTGCCGATTGGCATGAAGGTGTCAAAGAGATTGCCGTCAAGTCACCTTATCTCGTTTCCGCGGACACGAATACAAGAATCGAGATGCGTGAGTTGCAATATACTGCCGCTGTGCGTAACGATACTGTGTCGATGAACGAATTACAAGAGCTTAGGAGTCAAATTCTTAAGATGAACAGCAGGTTTGTGACGATAAACGTCTCGAGAAGTCTGAAAGCACAAGGGCTTATATTTTTTAACTATTCTTGTTGTTAGTCTCTTTGGAGAAATTCGCCATGAGAAATTAAAAGAAAAATGAATGGTCATTCCAGGTCAAGTGAAATAACTGCATTCGTTCAAAAAATGCAATTCGCTCAGTGTACTTACCTGTTGTCAGTGTACTATCTGGAAACATTGAGAGTAGCTAACAGTCCAGAACCAAGTCTTCAGCCGATAATGGAGTATCTTAGTGACACCGAGTTACAAAAAGATAAGAATGGTATGTGGCAGTGCATCTGCAGTGTTGGCGACGCCGTGTTTACCAAGTTCAAGGACGTGATGCAGCGCAAACCGAAGAATGAGCAACGCGAACGCGAGCTCGAAAAACACGCTCAGTTCCTGCTCGTATACTTCAATAACGTCCACAAGCAGATTAGACGCGTTGCTGACAAGTATTTGTCGGCATTGGTTGATGCTTTCCCTCACCTGCTGTGGAATTGCCGAGTACTTTGGTGCATGCTGGATATATTGCAGGTACTCTCGTTTTCATTACAGCTCGATCCCAACGAGGAAACGCCACAGCTCAAGGTTCCCGAGACCACTTACAGCATTCAATTGATGGAAAGAATTGAAGACCGAGAGGTACGCTCTTAATTTTATGGCTTTTAATCATTGATTTATCTCGCAAATAAAACTTCAAACCACACATAATTTCCAGAGCATTGTCAAAGACTTTACCGCTAGATGCAAAGGCATCGTTCAAGAGGCCATGAAATGGGCACCGCAAGCGACACGATCTCATCTCCAAGAGTACATCAAACAATTTCAATCATCCGGCTTGTGTCACCACTCAGGTTTAGCTTTAGCTATGGACTCGGTTCTCGAACTCGTAGACTTGTCGAGCCATGGACCAGCAATGGGACCACAAGGCACGAGCAACTCCCTTGACAAGCGCCCGCGCATGAAGGGCGCAAGCTCGTGGTTGTTGCTGCTGATGACGACACGCTCGTGGTACGCCGGCGAAGTCGCCGGCATCTTAAATCTAGTCCGCGGCGATACTCCCGATCAGCCCAGCGACGAGGAGATCACCAACACGGTCGTCAACCGGCTTATTGACGAGCTGTGGCGTGCCTGTCGAAAGGGCGATGAAAACGAGCATCACAGTGCTCTGTGGCGAGCGACTGCTCTGCTTATTTCGATTCCCGGAATACACAGGAGGCTGCTACACACGGTAGCGTGCTCGCAGATAGAATTGTTTACTCGCACGACCATGAACACCGCCGTCGAGTGCTGGCAGTGGATGTTAACCGCTCGGCCGGACCTCAAGCTGCGTTTCCTACAGGAGATGCTCGCCGCATGGCAGTACACCGTAGACAAACGTATGGGCGTGTTTTCAGTCGAGGAGGAACAGGTCAATCCTTTGGCCGTGTATGAGGGCTGCAAACTCGGGCCGAATCCTCCGTTAGTCAAACCACATGAGATTTGGGTAAGCTTCATCGTAGATCTCGCCGAGACGGCAAAGTATTGCTGCCAGGAGACCGTCGAGATGATAGCTCTCTTGCTACATCGCTCGCTGCCTATGACCGTGGGCTCGTTCAAGGACGAGCTACACTTGAATCGCCACGTCGCCGCTGTCGGCGTACGCTTCAAGCTACTATCCTGCGGACTGCTCTTGCTTCAAGGCGACATTTTGCCGCGCTCGCTCAGCAAAAACGTGCTTCGCGAGCGTGTTTACTGCAATTGCCTCGATTACTTCTGTCGTGAACGACAAACGCCGACTCAAGAACTCGACCAACTGCGTGACGATATCGCTACGTTGATTCGTTTCTGGCAAGTGATGCACAGCGAAAAAAAGTACTTGATGATGTCGAACGCCGAGGCAGAGCTCGATCTTATCAGACATCCACCGCCAGTTGACTCGCTTCTCAGCACGACCATTGGGGCTGCAGCTGGAGCTAGTATGGCTGCTGCTGCGGCTGATGTTGCTCGATCACCCGCTTCCAGCTGGATAAGCACGGTACCTCTTTCCGCGAGCAGTAATACCTTAAGTAAACGCAGCAATCGTAGTAAACGTCTCGTTGCGGCTAATCTCTATGTCAAGGACTATATAAGGAAAAGAAACCTCATTCTCGAGCTACTAGCTGTCGAGATTGAGATGTTGCTGGTTTGGGCAAATCCAGGTAGTAGACAAGAGCTTGCGATACCAGGCGAACAAAGCATCGCCGAGTGGCGATCGAAGTCGATGACCGACCGTTGGCGCGATTACACTCGCTTGGCTTGGGAAATTAGCCCTGTGCTTGCGATCTTCTTACCGGTGCGTTTGAAGAACGCGGACTCGATCATCAAAGAAGTTTGTAGGCTCGTGCAGCTACAGCCTGTGCAAGTGATGCACGTTTCCGAAGCTCTGCAGTATCTTGTCACCACGGAGACTCTTCTGAACGACACTCCCAAGGTAAATATTTGTCATGTTTCAAATCAAAACCCTCATATAAGTGTGTATGCTTTATCGTTGTTTGAATTATAGCTGGTATACATGTTGACGTGGGCAAGATGCTTGCCAATCGAAGCATTGGCATACTTCTCGAGGCAGTTCCCGCATCATCCGATTTCCGCTCAATTCGCAGTCAACGTATTGGAAAGCTACCCAGCTGATGCGGTACTGTTTTACATTCCACAACTTGTGCAAGCCGTGAGGCATGATTCTATGGGTTACGTAACCGAGTTTATCAAAGCCATCGCCAAACGCTCACAGGTACGTTGCTTGAAAATATATAAGTAGAAATACGACGTATGGTTAATGGATAAATATTGCGATAATCTACAGATTGTGGCTCATCAACTCATATGGAACATGCATACAAATATGTACATGGACGAAGACAAACAAGTAAAAGATCCCGTTCTTTTCGATACGCTGGACGCGCTCGTTAAGAATATTCTGGGTGCTTTGTCGGGACCAGCCAAGCAGTTCTATGAACGAGAATTTGACTTCTTTGAGAAAATAACCAACATATCTGGCGAAATCAGGCCTTATCCGAAAGGCCCTGAGCGAAAGCAGGCTTGCCTTGATGCTTTGAGGAAAATTGAAGTACAGCCTGGCTGCTATCTGCCTTCGAATCCTGAAGCGATGGTCATTGATATTGATAAGGATAGTGGCACGCCTATGCAGAGTGCCGCGAAAGCTCCGTTCTTGGCGAGATTCAAAGTGCAACGTTACGGTATCAAAGAGTTGGAGAACATTGCAATGGCGGTGTCTGCTAATGGTAGGGTAGAGGTCAAGAGTTCCGGCGAAGAGACATGGCAAGCTGCTATCTTCAAAGTCGGAGACGATGTGAGACAAGATATGTTAGCTTTACAAGTTATCAGCATTTTTAAGCATGTTTTTGAACAAGTTGGGCTTAATCTATTCCTGTTCCCATACCGAGTTGTCGCTACCGCACCTGGAGTAAGTGCTTATTCTATTCACTGCTTCGGTCATTAAGCTGACGTGAAGAGAAAACTGATTTATATATATTTTTCAGTGTGGCGTTATCGAGTGCGTGCCTGATGCAAAGTCACGTGATCAACTTGGTCGACAAACTGACTACGGGATGCACGAGTACTTTGTTTCGGTACACGGGGATGAGTCATCCAAAGCCTTCCAAAACGTTCGACGTAATTTCGTTAAATCCATGGCAGCTTACAGTGTCATTACTTATCTGCTTCAAATCAAAGACAGACACAACGGCAATATAATGATTGACAAACAAGGTCACATTATTCATATCGATTTTGGATTCATGTTCGAAAGCTCTCCAGGTGGAAATTTAGGTTTTGAACCTGATATTAAACTTACGGATGAAATGGTTCTGGTTATGGGTGGAAAAATGGAGGCTGCTCCATTTAAATGGTTTATGGAACTTTGTGTCCAAGCGTTTCTAGCAATAAGGTATATTTTCTCTTACAATTTACTTTTGACTTAGTCAACAGACCATACGTCATTTGTCTTTTCATTTCAGGCCCTATCAAGAAGCTATTATATCGTTGGTTTCCCTCATGCTTGATACTGGCCTACCTTGTTTCCGGGGCCAAACTATCAAATTATTAAGAAGCCGTTTCGCGCCAATGGCTACTGATCGCGAAGCGGCCACTTTCATGGTTAATGTTATCAGAAACAGTTATTTGAATTTCCGTACTAAGACTTATGATATGATACAATACTATCAGAATCAAATTCCGTATTAATTGAAACATGAAAGCTTCTTCAAAATCTTATTTGTAACATATATACGATAACATTAATTTGATGGTAAATTTGAAACATAGACAACGTTGAAAGTCCACAATTTTACATTTTTTTTGTGACAGTATTATGCAAAATATTGTATGTTTCTCTTTCAATTAATTCTTTTGACTCTATATTATTTTATGCTTAGTGAACAATGTACTTAATAAGATGCAACATTCCTGCATGTAACAGTGATTTGTGAATAGCACTAGATTAATAATATATTGAAGTTGTTGAGATCAATTTTATTTTTATTCGTCATTCCTAATTGTTACGCATAAGTAATGTATATACTACTGTGATTTTGGGTAAAAAACTGTTTGGATTTTTCTCTGAAAATATATATGGTTGATTGTTAAATACACAGGTATGATTAACAATTTATTATTTTTCCTTTGTATTTGTTGAAAATGTATCCTATCCTTAAATTAGTTTATTTTTTAAATTTCAGTTGGCAAAATTATGTTTTCTCCTAGGTGAAAAAAATCTTTAAGTATTTGAAAGTAAGATATTCATAACTATTCACATCTACCTTTATTGATTTTTCCAGTAGCTATCAGCAATGAAATCTAATAGTTTTTATTCCAAGAAAAGAAAATTGATCAACTTTTCTTACATAACATTGTACCACACTAAGTATTTACACTGACTAAATAAAAATTTACCTAAATTATCAACACTTTAATAATCATTTTATTTTAATTACAATCTGCCTTATTCTGGGTTGTAAAATTTTCCAGGAGTAATAAGTTTATTTTCTGAAGGTTCTTTTCTGTAACAAAAAATATTCAAGACTTATGGACATATACTCAAATATATTATAAATCTTATTTAAAACTCAAAGATTTTTGAACAATCAGAATATACAAATACAAATAAACCAAAAATTGTTTACATTATGACGCAACAAAAATGGAATCTTAATTTTCTATGTATCCACAATATACTGTACAATTAATTTAATATCATGTGAGATAGATCTCGATAGATAGATGATAGATTTTTCAAAATTATTGCTTAAATCTACTTAAGTGAACTTAAGTACTTACTTAGACTGTAATTGTTTAGTTATATCAACTACTTCTGGTGGCTGGACTTCTCGTCGACCATCTCTTGTGTAGTAATAAATGTCTGTAAGTTTAGCATAAGGTCCACCAGGTAGATTTGGTTGTGGTTGAGTACGAGCAGCTAGTTTGTCAGTAAATCTGAGAGGATTGGCTTTTAAGGGTCTCTGAAATTCATACCATTAATATTGAATGATTTTTGAGATCTATAAATTATTACAATCCTTATCATCGCATAAATTTTGAAAATGTATTCATTTCTTTATGAAAACATTGATTTTCAAAACAATATATATTGTAGAAACTATTTATTCATGAAAATTCATGATAGAATAATTCTAGAATTCACTTACACCTCTGAGAATTCCACGAAGTAAATTAATGAGGGGACCAACATCTCGGTTTGGCAATGTGCGTGACATTTTGTAATATAACACTAAAAATTTATTAGCCTTAAAAAATTAAAAACTGATCAATGTAAAAACAGTTGCTATGGTGTTCCAGTTCTTAACTATAAATATTGGTTATGCGGGCTCAATATATATCGTCTGCTAACTGCTTTCAGTTTTTAGGGTTATAATTCTAGGGATTGTAGTCGACTGTTTTAAGAGCGGGAAGCTTAAGAAACTGTCGAGTTGTATTATAAATGTGTCATAATATCAATTACTAATACTTGTCGGAACCTTTAATAACATAAATTTTATGTATTTCAATAAAGATTTTCCGAAAGTAACGTGTCTAGATACATAAATATGTAAATTTGATTAAATAAAACTGGTTATTGATTTATGAAGTCAACTATAATTTATTATTTCCATCAAGTGATTGAGTATTGATCTCGACTTAAGGTCAGTATGTAGTATTACGTAAAATATTTTTATTATATATTATCATTATTGTTTGTGCTTTTTTCTTAAAGTATAGTGGAGTAAGAATTATGCACAGTGTTCGAAAAATGATTAAACGTTAAAGAATAAGCAAAGTATTTGCTTTACTATTTTTAAATATTCAACTTCATGAACGTTGGCGACTTAAGTATTTCAAAGCTTAAATTACATATTTTACTCTAAAATTTACTTATCTGCGTTTTTCACGTGTAAGGAAAAACTACATTAGAAACTAGATTTGACAGTTTGACGAATATTTTATCTTTTTTTAATAAAGCACATACTTTAATCAAATTCAGTTATTTCTAATACGAAATTTTTAAGCTGGTAAATAAAATATATGAATAAGAAAATTAACGTTACTTTTAGATAAATGCGTATTTCAAGTTGATCAAGTTACCGTTGATACACAAAAAAAAATCTTATCATTCTTAGACATCAATATTTTCTGTAACGTCTCAATTGATAGAGTGAACGTTATTGTAACATCAGTATGTTTCGATAGAGCCATGTTCTATATTATTTTAAAATAGCTTTATCGCTAGATTAAACAATAAATTGATAATTATGTCGAGGAATTCATTCAAATATATAAATGAATTTGGTCGGATATAATAAACGTACTTATATTACAAATAGCCATCGACAAAATAATACATACGGCGTCTGTTTGTCAAACTTTTATTCCGATCAATAATGTTATCTACATATTGCACAGTATCTGTAATTATATTTAGTTAATGTATTATCTTGCTCACTATTACTAACAGACGTGACTAATATTAGCTTTTATAAATGGATTTTTCTATCAAGTGATATATACTACTTTTGATAATTGTAACTTAATCAATTTCATCTACAATTGTTGACATAAGATCACATTTTACTTGGCTAGTTTTCATTTAATATTATTTTCTGGTTATTCGTATGTGTTTATATATATCATCCATTTTCATCAATAGAGTAAGAAAATTCATGAAATAGTTAATCGATGCTTAATGGATTATGAGCACCAAATAATTCACGTCAAATTAACTGTTGAGCATTGCATTTATACACGTACCCCGTGCTTCAAATGAGATCTTATAGTAATTTATTGTTTGAGCTACATCAGTTTGCCAATCATTTATTACGTGTCAATTGTTGAGTATACTGTTTTTACACTTTTCTCGATCAGTAAATCAATTTCCACTATAAGTACAAAATATTTCATTTGGTGTCGAATTGTAAATAGCAATTGCTCTTTGTTTATATTGTAGGTGCTATACTAGATCTACCTTGATATGATGTTGGAATATAAATAATAAACGAATCATTTTATGATCAGTCATCATGAGCATTTATTATAAATAATTAGTGTAATTTCAATGACATTTCAACAAAGCTCTAAAAAATTCCCGATCAACGGTTTCGTTATAAAATATTAATGTGTTGTAGAAAAAGATCATTCTTAAGTACACAAATATAGATTGGAAATGATAATTAATATAATGTTGAAACTATAAAATATGTACTACAACCATTTATCTTATTGTGTATTTAATTTTAATAATGCATTCAAATGTTATTACGATGAGTTATTTGCATTGAAAAATGTGATGAATTCTATTTGTAGCGCATGCTAATTATTGAACTAATTTCCATTGATCAAATCAATATACCGTGTAACTATGTATATCGCTAAATGAATTTATATCCCGACTTTCTGAAGGCACCATTGTTTGGCTCTCTGTACATACAGTGTAATAGTTGCAACAGTAGATCAATTTAGAATGTTTATAGCTGGGAATATATACGACGAAATGATGTTTGGGAAGTGTTTATTTTACTTTTTCAAAATATTTGGTGTAGCGACAACCAGTGTAAACGCTTCTTGCAAAAGCAAAAGTGATTCTCGTCACAGTATTTTTACCGCTTCCAAATTGGGCATCGTCTATAACATATCTCTCTGTATACTTTTGGTGCCATCCAATTATGTTTCTATTTTATCTCATTTTTACAATAATAATAAACGAAGTAGAAACTTTTTCGAAAAAATATTTGACGAATCAAGCGCTTGCATTGCGTTGTCAGCTACCGTACTCGTTTTGATTAAATTTGGATTCTCGCAGAGAGATATAATTAGTATCTCTGAGAAAATGAACGGAATCAGGAAATCAAATTTAATCATAAACGGAAAAATGTATAACGAAGAGCTCGTCTTTAAAAATATAACTATTATGTTTCTCATAATTATATCATTGTGGAGCCTCTCAACAGCTGCCTTGTATATGGCTAACGAAACGTTTATCTTTCTTGTGACCATACCTTCTTGTATAGACAATTTCATTGTCACTGCAGTAATATTGCAGTACTGCGCTATTCTACAGTTTCTCGAGCGACCCTTTAGCATCATCAATAGCGAGTTGTTAGATTTTTCAACGAATATTGCCACTGCGCTACCTTCGCAAAAGCTTATTCTTCGAAGCATCAAATCGACCAAATTATCGGAAATACGACAGTTGTACGAAGCGCTATACGACGTTTCTAGATGTATATCGGATTTTTATTCCGGACCAATGTTACTTTGCATTTTACAAATTATAGTCACTTGCACTTACTCAGCTTACTTTTTGGCCAAACCGATTGTTCTTGGAAAAATGATACCCATACTCGATATTATAAACGGCCTGTGCTTTGGGTTAGTGTATGTGGTCCTTCTCGTTATCTTGACAAACTGTGTTACAGCTACTGTTACCGAGGCAAGGGCCGAACATTGCTTATGTAACACCTTATTTAAATGAAATCGTTTCACATTTTAATAATTACTGTTGAATTTATAGAGCAAAAAAACTGGGGAAATTATCAACAAGTATCTGATGAATCAAGCTAATATAAGGTTAATAGAAGAGGTAAGATTATACTAATATGTTATCTGAATGATCGACGGAAATGATAGACTCATTTGATTCAACAGTTGAACCAGTTTTCCCATTATCTAGTACATGCCAAGGTTGAGTTTACTGTCTATAAACTTTTTTCTTTGGATCAATCTTTACTTGTGTCGGTATGTAGCATTACACAATTCGGAAAGTATTACTATTTTATTGATTATGAAATTTATTTACAGATTTTAGGTGCTACGTCGACTTATCTAGTTGTAATTTTGCAGTTTCAGTGAGCTAATCGCGAATGTAAGAATACAACTTTGTCCCGATGAACAATTCATTAAATTGCGGTAAAACAATGTAGGATAAATAAAAACCATGAAAAACTATTACATCAAGTTATTATTCGAGCGAAATAAACATAGACAGCAGCTTCTACGCTGTGTTACACTTATGTTGATTATGTCGTTTGATATGGTTACTTACTTCAGTCAAGTCGTAATCATTGTTTTGTATTTCACCAAAAAACAACGATTTAAAATCAGCCATGATTTGCAACATTTTCTAAAATCAAATCAGTTTAAAAAATAATGTTTGTTCGTCGATTAGTCTATATTATTACAAATTCTTTAGAATAGCATGTATGACTGTAAAAAAGATATAAGGGAAAACCCTGAATCGATCAACATTTATTCGCAGTTTTGAAAGTAGGCGTTACACATAATGCTTGTTTATTGTTTATCGTCGTAGTGTCAACTTGCTTTGGTATAGAAGTTACGTATGAGTTTTATCATCAGAAAACGGTGGTATTTGACCAATATTATAGCGTAGCTATGGACTATTTATCACTGGCCATTGCTACTTAGTATTCAATAGTAGTTCTTAATAGCAAACTATATAAAGAAAATCTAATTTTTATGGTGCATAAAAATTAATACTCTTTACTTGAAAAGTGAATTTTTTTTTATTCTTTGCTCGTCTGTATAACCAGCCTCGTTACCACTGCTTTGATAATGCAATACAATACTGAATTAAAATTTTTAGCAAGACTGTTCAAAGTTATCAATGACGAATTAATTGAAATAACAAGAGAATCAATCACGTACATACATGATTATCTTCGTCAACTGAAATCAAAACATGAGCTTGTGACAGTAGAGCAATCGTTGCAAATTCGACGATTATACAATGCACTATATAATATTTCGCAGGCAGTATCAAAATTTTATTCTCTGCCGATAATGCTGTCTTTTAAATACCTTCGGAGCTGTTATTTGTTCGGTCTATTACGTCACCAAACCAATCTCTTTAAGAAGAGCTGCTCTACCGACTCTATTATTTATAGATGGGTTATCTTATGGCATAGTTTACGGGTCATTGTTGATTGCGTTGACACAATGTGTTGCTATAATTACATCCGAGGTATGTATATACTTCCGAACATATTATTCAACAAATTTTTATTTCATGTTAGACTTATTGTGTAGTATTACAAATATTTTATTCTGTATTATTATATTCTGAAACAGAGTAGGATAGGAGACATTGTAAATCAATGTTCGATGAATTCTGAAAACCAGATAATCGTAGAGAAGGTAAAACAAATATTTCGAATGTATTGTTTTGATGATATTGTCGAATCAACAAATGCATGCATTTTGATTAAGTATCAGTTGAATCAATTTTCAAATTATTCGATGCATGCAAAAGTTGAATTCACAGTTTTCAAACTTTGTTCATTAGATCAATCTTTACTAATATCAGTACGTTTACCAATTTTATTTTAAAATTAATTTTATTATTTCAACTTCACCGTTTGATTTATTGAAGTAATTTTAGTAATTAGGTTTCAGGTACAACAATGACCTACAATATTAAGCAATAATTCTACAGCTTCAGCAGCCTGTTTGAATGTATTTTTTATCAAGCGATTCAGATAAATAATAGTGAATTTAGTAATTGCCATTTGTTTTAATGCTGCTGATAAAAAATCGAACACGTTTATGTCCATATAACACTTTCGAACGAAGAAACTTCATTATCTAATTGAAAGAACTTATTATCTTATGTATTCTCTATTTTCTTTCTCTCTTATCAGTTTAGATCCAGCAATATAATTTTTACTTAGAATAGGATTTCTCACATTAACGCGACGTACTACTACTATAACACCACTACTATATGTGTTATATATTGCACTTTATCTTTTAACGAGATCGACGTATTATTATGCTCTCTTCGTACATTCCTTACCTTATATTTATGGCTTCTAGCAAAAATACGCTTCCAGTCCGTATGTATCACTTGAATTATGTATGTGAATTGGTATATTTGAAAATGTTATCTCTTTACTATAAAGTATATTAAAAATTGGCAAGTGAACTTTTTTTGTCTTGTTTTTTTTATCGTACATACGTCATGACTACCTCATTCAAGTGATCGAGTGCAAGTGCGCTTGCCGGCATACTGAGGCGAGTAGTTGAAAACTGCAGAATTATACAGTTTTCCTCTAGAAGTTCTGGCCACCAAACGCGACCTTGGCCTTACCTTCTCTCTAACTTACTATCTTTTAGACTTTATCGTTTGCTACGACGTCACGAGGACATTACACCTTATAAACTTATTAATTGATTTATCCGGTTTCGGAAATTTTTCTCCGAAGAAATTTATTTTACGGAAAATTGTCCAAAATTATTGGATTAGTAGGATTTATTTATGTGCTCGATTAGAACTTGATTTCAACACCACAATGAATTCTACCATACGCTAATCAAGGGTAGAGTCGGATTTCTCTGTGAATTCGTCGGAACCTCTTTTGAAAAATAGACTAAATTTTATTTACGGAATGGAAAACAGGTTTCTTGCCAGTTATCAGTTTATAACGTGCATGAGAGACGACACAAGTTGAAAATAAAACTTTTACGGTATTTCTTTTCACTCTATGATCCCTTCTAACTCACTGCGCGCTACATTTCCATACTTTACAATGATTTTCATGTAGTTTTATTTCTGATAAAATTTCGTAACGGATTGGCCATCTTATAGTCTCTTTTGCAACCTATTACAAGTTCAAAAATGTTATGTTCAGTAAAAATTTTACTTTTTGTCGATTTCTTTATTTTTTCAGTCTTTGACTGATTAATACAAATCTGCGCAGTTTGTAAAACTTGTTTTGCCGACTCTGTATTGTATGCAAAAAAATTTTTAGTGAAAAAGCGCAAATCATAAAAATACAAATTTAAAGTTTACCAATGTGTAGTCGAATGTACAGTCGAATATGAGCTTACACAAGAAGAATTTCCTTTTGTATGTGGGAATTGTAAGATAACTTAAAAACTACAACTAAAAAAAATCAATAATAACAAACTTAGTAATTTATAACAAAAATTTAGTAATTCTAATACATTTACACTTTAATAAAAAACTGTTGAATGATCTTTCCTGCCCTTTATTTTTAGTTTCCGTTTGACAATTTTTTTGTTAGCTCATAAAACTCTTAATCTTTCGGTAATCTGTTGAAAATTTAAATAGTAGTAACGTAAGTACCGCTTTCGTACATCGTATAAGCTTTTGATCCAGACACAGTGGATAATTCAATTCAATTTTAAACTTCTTACTCGTATTGTATAACATAAAAATATAGTTATTAAAATAAAAAATATTAAGTATACAAGAAGAAAGGAAACGTCATATTTCCAATACAAAGTAACTGATAAAATTGATAAACATTGAGTCAAATCTGAATAATATATGATATATCATGTGAGCTTTGTAGGAAAAAGGCTGGTTATCAAAGGAAATAAGCTTAGAAACGAAGAGGCAAATTTTTTTTCGAAACAGCGCTTAAAATCGATGTTCGGGCAGAGAGAGCGAGAGAGAGAGCGAGAGAGAGAGAGAGAGAGAGAGAGAGAGAGAGAGAGAGAGAGAGGGAGAGCTCTTGGTCGACAATGCAGGTTGCGCAAAGGGTCGAGTTACCTGTACGGACTTATACGTACACACACAGCGCGTCGCTTGGCGCGCAAACTCACTCCGAGCCTGCATACCCCCATCGATACATGCACAGTCTCGCGAAAGGAAGACGGCGAGGGGAGGGAGCGCGCCGCCGCCGCCGCCGCCGCTGGCTCCTTCTCTCTCGCTTTCGCTCGTTGCTGCTGGCAGTGCGGCTTTAGGGGGCGGCGAGGGCGGCTGGCTTTCTCTCTCGTTTCGACGCGAGGAGAAAGAGCGAGGCTCGAGCACCCTTGGCGACAGCCGCCGCCGGCTCGCGCTTGCTGCAACTTGCGAACCTCCGCTCCCCGCTCGACACTGCAGTGCGCGCACCTACACCCGTGCGCCTTGCACGCGGACTTTCGACTCGCGGATTCGCCGAATGAGAACGGCTCGCGCGCCGAGCGAGTCCTCCCTCGAGCGAGCCAGGCAGAAGGAAAGGAGCGACATGAAGGCCTCCAGCAGCAGGTACGTGCCCCTCGACGTAGCTTCGACGCGCTTCCTCGCGAATCTATACGGCTCAGCTGCTCCTCTCTCTCTCTCTCTCTCGCTCGCTCGCTCTCTGGCTCCCTCTCCTTGCACTGTTGCCACGCGAATCGTGGTAGTAGTGGACGTAGTATTACCATGCGTATCCTGTACTCTTGCTCTTGCTAGCACGCCTCATCTCCTACGTGCCCTACATCCTTTTCCCATACCCGTGCACTTGATCTGTTAACGTGGCGTACGTGCTATTATACTCTCCTCGCGCATTCTTCGCCTTATATTTATGGCTTCTGGCGAAAATACGCTTCCAGTCCGTAAAGTGCGTTTATCGTTGGGGGAACAAGTTTTAAAAGGTCGAACTGCCGTGTTAGCGTGCAGAAGGACTGTAGTCATTCAAAAGCCGAGGTAGAACTGCGTAACGACTTTTGCCGAATTTTGTTTCACTTTTAGTGGCGTCGCAAGCACCGACAATCAGCTGTTTGTAAAGTCAAAAGAGTATTAATGATGTTGGAGCTAAAAAAGTGATGCTGTCAACTGTTTTGCGGGCGTTGTGCATCATTACTATCGCGTCATACTTGTTTCAATGCGATTGGGAGTGCGATGCTTTTTTAAGCGCAGTTGTCATTTTTTATCAATAATTTTCTAAGATATCTCACGCTCCAACACTTTATCCGCGTATTAACTATTGATCGATGGAGTAACAAAATACCAATTCCTTCTTTATCAAGTCATTTTCCTATGTATAAAAAAGCGATAGCCCATCGAGTCAAGTCAGTTTATACGTGATCTGAATGGCTGAACGGTAGTCACGCGGGTTACTATCCTGTGACAGCGTCTATGCGTATGTGCGCGTGTTGGGCATCTAATAATATTAGCATTAGTGCTAATAAATAACTCGAGTCGTTTTGCAGCCATTTATTGTCGAATAATTATTTACGAATTAATATCGACGAATCTCGAGCATTTCAAATCAGAATGATTTTATGCATGTAGTGTGTTTCAGAATTTTTAACTTACATTTCAACGATTTCGATTTGATTCAATCGTCAAGCTGCATATTAATCATATAAACAAAAAATGAGTGTGCAGAACGTACTTGACGAAACTAATGTAAAAAATGATCGATAATCCCTAGTTTCCAATTTCTGATTCATTAAGTAAGTTAAACCAACAGACCTCGCAAAGCAGCTACGAGGCTGATAAATTGGCAAGTAATTGAAATCTGTGCGTGTTTAATTAGCACTAAAAGAGCAAAAAAGTACATTAATGTCACAGGGTTTTGATAGATTAAACTGCACACGAGGGTAGATACTCGACAAACCATGTAATAGAAATTTGGTCAGACTAGGCAGTAAATGGCTAGCGATATTAATATACCACACCTAATGCGTATAACCACTGTTGATAGCCAATTACTGTCAACACTCAAGATAGCAGACTCCACGGCGTAAAATGTAATACGCGATGATCTTACGGACCAATACGTTATTTTGCGCGCAATTTTATGGGATCACGATAACACAATCTGAAAATGCGAAAATAAAAAAAACAGCTCCGCAGTACAGCAAATATATTCGTAAACAAAGAACAAACGCTTGTACTTTTAACGTTTTATATGAAAAATCATCGTTTTTGGAAACATCATCGATGACTGGATGAGCTTCTTTCGTGCACGCCTATTTTTTTTTCAGATATTTCAGTTTTGAAGTTTTGAAGAAGCAGCAAGATTCATTGCAACGAAGCGCAATATATATCTATACTATATATATCTATACTATTATTCGTTTTCATCAGTTACCTGACTCGTTTTACTGACTATAATTATTCAGATAAATTTTAATTTAAGAATAATTTTACGATTTATATTTTCAAATTGGGATTGATAAAAAAACTTGAAATAGAAAAGAAAGTATTAATACCGTTATTGCAGAATATTTGTTTTGTAATAATGAAGCTATAGCTTCTCGATGTATCTTTTCCATTGAAAAAAATCTGAATCAACAGGGATTTTGTTGAACGTTATTATTTTTATCTTGAGAAAACAAACATTGCCTCAATTAACGGTCAGTTTCCATTATCCACCAAAAACTGCACATTATTAAAACTCAACACGTAGATCGTTAGTAACCGGTTAATTACATATGTAATCAAACTCTTCTCCCTGTGATTGTTCTAACCGAATATGCTGAGTATGTGGAATATCAACTTAGCCAACAGTAGGTCCCCATTATTTACAAAAACATAATTCACGTAATATATAGCGTTGAGCTATGAAGGGCAAGTGAAATATGTCGTAAATTAAGACATTCGCAATAGAAAAATTAAATAATGCAATTTCAAAAAGCAAATCAATCTATCAGACGTCAAGTGCAGAATTACAGAATAAATTGTTCAGTTATAAAATTGTTCCGTGAATAATTTAATTTACCTTCAATATAGTACTCATTCCGAGTAAATAATGCGATAATGAAACAATTTGCGAAATTGCCCTTACTCGCTCCGTTAATTTACAATTACTACTTTTACGTCCTTCATTGCGTGAAAAAATATTCTGTCCGCGTATAACCTGCGTTAATTAGTGAGCACCGACAGAGAGAGGCATTTTAATATGCTACGCTTGCAGATGCATCAATATTATTACGCCCGCGTAGGAACGCATGACAATATTTCCACAACGCTACATCTTTGATTTCAATTATCCGGGATGTTGTGCGCAGGCATGACCGTTTTACGGAAATGTTGGCTTATTATTGAACTTGGGACAAAATCGATTGTAAACATTATTTCGTCCTGTTTGCTACGTGTCCTTCTCGTAAAAAAAAAACTGCGAGTCCAATCAACCGCCGACGTTATAAAAGTAACGAATTTCGACGCTCTTTTTCAATTTTATCGAGTTTCAATATCCCTATAGTGATTATTGAAGTTTAACGTGTTCCAAATTGCAAACGTCCAGTTGCAAACGTCTTAATTGTATTTGTGTGTTTTTACGTGCGAACGTTCTGTTCGTTTTTGCGGTGAGGAAATCGATGGGCAGATGACGGCCGAGTATACGTTGCGGTTTTTATACGTGCTTTATTTAAGCTTAGCGCGCTATCTCGCGTTACGGAGCCTCGAGCAGACATTGAAATTTACGAGGGTACTATGAGTAAAGCTGAAATAGCTGTGTCAATTTAACGCAATTCTCTCGCGTATTTATTAATTTTTTTTGTATGGGGGGAGGGGATTTTGCGGCTAACGCTCGTCTGTCGTGTAATCGAATGAACTTTTTATTCGTATGGAAAAAATACGGAACCGCAATTTCGCTCCCGCTGATGTATTCCATATTCATCGAGTACACGAAATGCCTCGAAATGCCTGTTTGCCGTGTCGTCAAGATACAGTATATGCTTATCAATATTTTTACGTTGAATTAAAATACAAAACTAATGGTTGCCTTACATGCGCGTGAACTTTCTTTCCAGTTCACAAGATCTTTCTAAAAATAGGCGCAATTTTTATTTTACGATTTTGCAATATTACCATAATCGTGAATAATATATGAAATATTCATGATATATCAAGGCAAAAATGATTGAATTTGAATTGACTGCGAGATTGAAATTGCATATTACTTCATCAAAGCTGAATTTAAAAGTTGCAATCTAATTTTGAATTCAATCCCCTTCCGCAGTAAAGAGGGCCAACAACACGAGTAAATTAGCGAGATACAGGAGTAGAAATTTCTCGACGAAGAATGATGCAGTAAGGGTACCGGATCATTTGCATACTCGGAAGATAAAAAATACGGTGGCTCATGGGCAAAAATTGGTTAATTTCCGATCGACCCGAACGAATCTTCCGATCGCGCCACTCGACATAACGACTCCAATTATGTGCAGCGACGTTCTTTCGCTCTCGACTCTCGACCTCGTGGCCCAGCACGCCGAGCGATAAAAAATTGTCTGGGCAAATAAATTGTTATCGATGCATTCGAGAGAAAGAGAGAGAGAGAGAGAGAGAGAGAATCGAAAGCAAGTCCAGTTATTCTGATTGTTGTTATTTATTTCTGACGTGTACGTGCCATCGTCGTTGCGTTATTGATTCTCATTGCTTTTTGCATAAGTAAATGAGGAGTGTGTTGTCGACATTTTGATTGTATTATCTTAAATTCGCTGAATTCGATACGTCAGACTAATCGCCTCGCGATGCCCCTTTCGCCGCGTTATCTTCCGATACTCTTCGTCGACGCACGTGGTTTCGGCGAGTCGGGACGGCGTTCGTTTCGTCGCAGAAAAAAAGAAGATCGATCGTTGAAACCGAGAAAAAAAATGCCCGGAGGAATGAACTTTTCCAAGTAAATAGCGGTGCCAAGTCGCTCAATATGCAAAGTAAGTTGACGCGAGGAAAAGTGAGCGAGCGCAACGAGCGGCGCGGCTCGCGCGCCAATAAAACAAGCGTGATCCGATAATCCACGGAGCTCGGCCAGATGAAAAGGCCCTAGAAAGTTCAGGTGTCTTTGTCAGTTGCGGCGCGCGTGCGCACACGTGGATGAGAAAAAAAAAAGCAAAGAAGGGAGCCCTTAAGGGCGCTGCGCTTAATAGACGCGCACAAACACCAATTTCACTGGCACGTGAAGTAGCGACCGATCGATAATTGGCCCGCCGATGCTGTGCACGTACTCGTACCTCTTTTTTGCTCTCGGCCGGAAGGGAATATTAATGCCGCGATCGACGAGTATTATGAGTGAGCCCTGCTCTGTTTTGATGAATTACTAACGAAAGTGAAAGCGACATCTGCAAACACGTCTGTTCGAGTATTATGAGCCCGAAGCTCTTCTCTATAGGCACTTTCGCTCATGGTAGCGAACGACAATAACTTTGGACATTTGTTTACGATGAGAAAACATGACGTACGAATTTCGAGCTCGAGTACTTGACTCTTCTAATGAGTGCAAGCTTATAGTGTTATTTTAATCGGGAAATACGTAGGTCAATGTACGTAATGGCTTTTGCGCTTAATGAAACGAAACCTAGGGCGTGATCAGTCATGCTTTATCTAGCCTTTTCAAGCTCGTTCACACATGTTCCTAGCTGTTTTGACTCATTATGTCAAGTATGCATTATGGTGATTTCTATAAACAATACATCAGTTCCATGATCTTGAACATTAGCAAAGTTTGCAGGACCTGTTTTTTTCTGCTTATTTGCTTTATGAACTAGATTATTTCTAGTTGTTCTTCGGTGATTTTTTTCTTCTAGCAATTTTAATATGAGACTTCACGTAAAAATAATAGTACCATCGCGTTCTACACCAAAAATAAGTAAAAAATACAAGTTTTGAAAATATTGTTGGATTACCTTGTGATTTGAAAGAAATTAATGTCTAGGATGTTAGCAGTTTAAATAAACCAACGTAGAATATTATTTTTCTTCTTGAATGTATTAAGAATACCAAAAATTATTTCCAAAAAAGTGATATTACATTTTATATGATAGTACTGTTGGATTTCTCGTCGGATGGACGTTAAAAACACCGAAGAAAGAAAAAAATCCACTGGAAAAATTAGCTCTTTGTTTAGCGTTTTTAAATTACACTTGATAATAAATTTAACGGCACTGTCGTATTCTACATAAAAAAGTATAATATCATATTTTTAAAAATAATTATTGACATGCCACAGTGTACTTAACCAATAAAATACACAGTAATATTTTCAAGGCTTGCTATACATATTTTCTCTGTGCTTGTTCACATAAAATGAGATGATTTTTGAAAGAACCTATATTATAACTTAGAAACGAAAAATCATTAAAGACCAATAAATTGCCAATTGCCCTAATACTTGCAAGCATTTCCCGTCACTATATATATATATATATATATAGCTAAATTAAGAAAAGAAAATATTCATAAGCTTTAGCAAATAAATATTCCATTGTGGTCCTCAGGAATGTGTAGTTTTATGGAAATCGTATTATATGCACTCCTCGTGCATTTGGCTTCTTAATCCGGAAAATTACGCCGCACGAAACCTCGTTATCGTAATTTGCGAGGTTTCACAGGGTGTCTTTATCACTGTAATTAACGTCTTGCCCCTCGAAATTTGTAACACGAGATAAGAAGTCTCTTGCCAGTCGTACATAAAGGGAAACTGTATTTATAAGTTGCAGTGATGCTTTACTATTCAAACTAATTTAATCTATGGTTTGCCTGATCAAAAGTAATTTTACCTAGCCGTTCCTTGCGTTTTGCAGCTCTAATGGCATTGAAATGAAACATTCGCCCCTGTCAACACTGATACGCGTAATTTGATACTTTTCAGCTAATTATAAAGTTGAGTTTTGTCGCTGAACAATGAATTTTCAAGTTGACTTTGTTGCAACGTTGCATTATTCTGAATCGCAAAAGCTGCATTGTAGTTTTAGTTTTAGCAAGGGTAAAAATATCCTTTTGTAATACGATAAAATTTGCAAGAAAAACTAGTTTAACTTGTAAAACCGTCGTTTAACAAGGCTGTCATCGAAAGAGTACGCGTATTTGCCCGAAAATCGACGGCTTGGCAAACGAGAAAACTGAATAGACCATCGACTAACCACACTTCGCGCGCAGATTGCAAATTGCAGTTGCAAGCGCGGTTCAAATTGGATTTCGAGCGTTACGCAATGTCGGTGGAAACGAGTGTGGGTCCAACAAAATTTATCTTCTCTTGAGTATCGTTGTCGCACCTCCGAGACGCTAAACAGCGAGGTGTCGCGCTTGGAAAAGCACGCGGACGAAAATCTAACGAGTGCAGACTGAGCCGTGGATTATATTGCGACAGTGAAGAGAGCGCGTGTCCGCGCGCGAGTCAGAACAATGTCAGTACGCACGAGGAGAGCCAGCTATAACAGGATGAAAGTATCGAGTGCAGTGGGCGTGCCAATGGGATTAAGCGCCGTTCGGCCCGGTAAATAACGATGCTACGCCGAGATAAAAGCCCCGCCGACCAGCAATTCCGTACTGAGCTTTTCTCGCTAAACGCCCGCACCGTCGAAACATTCTCTCCGCAAATGACTCGCGAACGAGCGGTGCGCCAAACAACGGCTACCTCAATGAAATATTATGCTCGCCAATCCCCCGTAGGTGAAGATCTAATTGGGCGCGCTTCAGTAAATCCAAGAGTACATGGTACATCTAAAGTTTAATTGATAGACCGATCAAGTAGTAAGTGTGTGCAAGTGCTATAGCGAGAAACGCAAACCGAATATGCACACCGTCGGTTTATAAATGACAAAGCGAGAGAGAGAGAGAAAGAGAAAGAGAGAGAGGCGATCTGAATTATCAATGTTATATACAGAGACGAACGGACTCGACTATATGTATATACAACTCTGTCGAGAGACTGACTTGGCGGAAATTTGAATAATTGTGTCTAACCGGTATCGATATCTCTCTCCTTCTCTATCGCTGCAACGGCTGTGCCTCGGCGCACGCGGACTTGTGCTACTGACGAACTAACTTCAAAGAATTTCTCTGAGCACGAGGCTGCCAATTCCCCAAACTCGCTACGCTATATACGTAGCTCTTGCTGCTCTCTGTGGCCTGAATTCCTGATGATTTCAGGATCGCTTTTAAGCTCTCTGATCAACGACTTTTTCACTTTTATAATTGCAAATTTTATATATCTGCCACGCTCACGCTCTACAAGATTATGAAAATGATGATCGATGGAAATGAGTTATTTGAAAATGCCTTGATTTCTTTGAAAATTTGACTTTCAAAACAATTGTGCGCATTCGTTATCGATTCGATATTTAAATAAACGGCAAGTACTGAATCCGCATTGGTTTCGCTTAACTCCAATGGCAAATTATCCGAAATTATTGCATGTTTTCGCTTCAACGATCAATTGATATGATCGGCCCAGTAAAACTGTATGTTTCCGCGGAAGGAAATGATTATAGCTTTTTTTTCTCGTATATGTTACTTCGTGCTTCTCGTTTTCGTTTTATATTGGCTCGAATTTCTGCTCGTAACAAGACTTTCAATAAACTCTTGATTACTTTATCTCAGATGGCTGAGGCGTCGACGTTGGCCGGCGGATATTTAATCCCCGCTAACGTCAGCCTCTGATTGTGGCTACTACCTACAATGCAAAGCTATTTTTATCCGATTATAACTGACAGCTGTTTGAAGTTTACTTTGAATTTTAATTTAATTACAAACAATTGTTTAAGTAAATGTAGTTACTTCCTTTCCATGACGTGTTGAAAAATAATTTAAGCAACCGCGTCTATTGTATTTTATTCAGTCACTACCAAATTATCTGTTCCTCAATATTCTGTAACAATCTTTTATTGCTAAATTAAAACAAATTTTTTTACATCTAAAAATTCAATTTTTATAACAGTATGACGCATAACTACATATTTCAAATAAAATTTTATTTGTTGGAAGATGTAATTTTAACGTAAGCAAAAGAAATGAGTCGATTAATAAGAACTACAATTCGGAAGTTCACGAATATAGCGATTAAAATCTTACATCATAATTATTGAGCTTGTCGAGTTTCTGGTGAAACATGTAAGATTCGTAAATCAGTTACGATCTATACTTATTTGCATTTCCAGCAGAAATGGATCTTTATTTTGAATTAAAAGTTCACTATTTCGTTGATGAACAAACTGAAATAATATGTTTAAAAGGGTCACCCACGTATACATTGATCGAATAGACGTTTTTCTCAATAATATATGGGTCGATGTAAACTTACTTTTGTTGATTTAATTGAACGGCAAGTACTTAATAAAAGAAAATATTTATTGAAGAGTAGTTTTGACGAAACGTATTCAATCAACACGAAATACCTATTTATATACAGATTGTTTATCAAGCCTGTACTGTCGAAACAATGATAATTTATAATTGTCCAAATGTTTTCAGTGTGGAACGCCCGGAAGCGCTGGAAAGGGGCCGTAACTTTCGCCTGCTCGCCGCTGACGAATTGCCTCAAATCCTGGACTTCCTCGCCACTTACCTGCCCGAGTCTCTCAAAGTAAGTGTATCCTCTTGCGAAAATTCTTTCCTCGCTTTAGCACTTTGCCGGAGCACAGTTGAGCTCCATTAGCTACATAACACAAGGAGCCAGCTATCATTTATTAGCGCGATTGCTTTCTGTAAACCTTGCACTTTACTTGATTAACTGGTCTCTACTCTCTCTTTGTATTTTGATTTAGGCCTTTGATGCCGTAACTTTTAATGCATTACTTATTCGAACAACTGGAGCTCTCAGCCGCTTACTGTGCAGCCAAAAAAACTTTGAAAGCGTTCTGTCTAAATCCGATCGATTGGAAGCACCCGCGCATCAACTCTTATCGAGCAATTAGTTCCGATCAATATTGCACCAAGTTTTCCCGTCCTCTGCATAATTAAGGCGCTCACTTTGGAAATCAATAAATCGTAATAGGTCGATGCACGTGACAACGCGACACGATGCCGCGCTCGTTAGCTTGCTTAGTTTATTCACAGGTTTGCCTCGCTCTTGAACAACTTTCGCGTACGAAACCTGAAACTAGGCCAAATGACTAAATTTAATTTGAATATCACGTCGAAAAATCATGTAGATCGAGACTGCGAGTTGACCTGCCGAGCTCGGCTTTTATTGTGTTCTATGTCTGACTGATCTCTGGAATTACTACTTTTTCCGCCGCACTTTAGCGATAACACTTTCTTCGCTTGAGAACAATTTAAGTTTACGTTAATGCAACAGTACATGTACGTTTATTTGAATATCTCGTTAAATTCATTCACCTACAAAATATCGCTTGATGAATTTCATTCTTAAATTAAAAAAAAAAAACGTAGCGTTCAATCGTGTACGAGACACGAGGAATATGCATATACCATGAGACTAGTTTGTGAGTAAAGCGTGGGCGACGCACTTGTAAATATCGAAAAGACCAATTTCGCAAAACAATCGTATTTTCTCGAACTAACAAGAAATAAATAGTACCAAGAGTTTATTGCTTGCTTCGCTTTCAATTTAATTTCGGACGTGGCAATTAGTCAGTTCGAGCAAACTTTCATAATCATGTAGATGTGAAAAAGCGATATTTAGCGCAAGAACAAACGAACTCGTACTCAATTTAAGCGATTCGGCGTGGACGCTGAAAAGCTAATTAAGTCGTTACCATTCAAGTTGAACTTTACTGCACGCGTTAAAATGCCTCCCACGTTTTAACGTGATTACATCGCACTCGATAGTATGAGCGCAGCTACGAAGAGAGTAAATTTAAAAAATATAATTATAATTGAAATGATGATTATTAACAACTGCAATTTATCGTGACAATTGATCGATGAATCATAGCAACAGAAATACGAACGTTCTAAGTTAGCGATAAACGTCGTATGCTATAGTTAAATCATCAAATCGCAACATTGCAATGAACATTAAATATGCGCTGATTAAAATTTCCGAGCAAAATAGTTAGTTACTTACCTTGGCCGGGATAAGTGCAAACATCTCCTGGTCGTGTTCGGCTTTTCGTGCAGATAATACTGAATGAGTAATGAGGTCGCTTACGACGAAACTACACTCAGATTTTACAGTTAGCATTTGCCCCACGTGACTCGTATCGTAGCAAGACTGGTAGGCTGAAAAACGACGGAGGAGCGCGGATTAGTCATTCTCCGAGGCTGTAATGAACTCGACACTGCTCGGGAGCATCCTGGGCTGTAATAGCCGAGAAACGAGCCGAGGCGCTCCTCCCGCGTAAAAGACCCCATTACAGATCGAACGTCCTCTGCACTAGCACGAAAAACATATGCTCGTTAAATGGCCGTATACAGTGTCGTTTAGTTTTTCATAAGAACGCCCACGACAAAAGAATCTTCCATTTTCACGCATTGCCTATACTCGCCTTGTATATAAGACAAGACGCTGACAAATTATATCTGAAAAACCCAGATGATCAATCGATTTGAAACTTCGCACAGGTACGTATTTATTCATGAACTTGAAGTCCTGGAAGTTTCAGATAAATGACGTGGGACTTTATTTATGATGAAACCGCTTCAATGTGACAACTTTGAAAAAACCGAAAATACATGGGCAACGAAACGTTCAGAATACGCTCGCGTTTCGTCGACACCGAGTTTCTCGCTAATAATTGACTTTTATTTTTTGTTCTGCAGTACTACGAAATTAAAGGTCTGCCACGAAATTCGGCCGGAAGAAAAACTCCTTTTGACTGTCATGCATATTGCATCTCTTGATCGATTGTTGGAAACGTGCCGAGCTTAATAAAATGGAAATGGTTGCGTTCGACCGCGTGCTGCTATAGGACTTTGCGTCGAGTCAAGATTTGAAAGTTCAAGGTCGAATCTTTTTCCTTTCTTTGCATTTTTCTAATTGCGTCGACTCGCTTGCGCGACTAATTGAAATGTTTTTCCCTTGCACGCTCGCGAGCGACGAGGCAGTTTTCATCAGCCAGCAATGCGAAAGGAACGCGCTTAGGAATTTTATTGATCAAATCTCTATACGCCCTTCGTCTATGGTATACGCGCTATTGAAAAGATTTCAATGGTTTATTGAAATTTGAAAAGTTACGCGCTTCGAACGAAGATTAAATTATCCGCGTCGCGTAAATAATTTACTTCGACATAACCATGAAAAAGTTGTTTTGACGCATCGTATAAGACATTTTGCATTATTATGAAATTTTTCCATTACTATTCTAATTGTAAACAGTTATGAATCCATACAGTATGCTCTTCTCACGGCCGTTCTCGTGAAAATTTTCTGAAACATAAATGCAGTATTGTTATTACGGAGGTATACTTAAAATACTTTTTTCCCGCGTGTTCCAATTTAACAGAAAAAGTTACAGAGATGCGTTCAAATAAATATAAGAGTGCAGATATGGATAGCAATCAAGACAAAATTGATTTGCTGCGCGCGTGCACTCGAAAAATCTTGCTGGCAATCCTGAAAAATTGACGTTTCGGAAAAAAAGTAAAGATTCGCGAGCTCTTGTCAAATTATATCGTCGATACTCGGTCGCGAAGTGTTTACGCGCGAAAAACTGCATGAAAAGGCTGCATCGTCGACGCAACGCGCTAAATGCTCAATTTCGCCGGGTACAGAGACGACACGTACAACGCGTGGCGACGAAGGACCCGCAGCTGTGAATCGAGCAAAAAAAAAATACACAACGAAACGTAGAAAAGAAGAAGGAAAAAAAAAGCATTACGGATTTTTGCGAGTGAGAGCGAGAATCGCGCGCGATCTTGAACCGGCGCGCCGTGGGCTCGCAGGGTCAAGGTCACTGACGTAAGTGTGTGCGTGCGGCCCACGCTTTTCTCGCGCATAATGTCCCACGTTAACCAACGTGAAAATATCACATGACTGTACATGTCTCGCAGCTTGCGCGCTCATCGCGATTCAACTGACTGGCGTAACGCTGAATTTCGCAGCGGATTGATCGACGGCGCGCCGCGAAAACCATTGCTACCTTTTCCTTTTCCGGATCCTTCGACGTTGCGCGCCATTTGCTTCACTAAAACTCTCCCTTTTCTTTTTTTATTATTCAACTTGCGCGCGGGAAATTGTTCTTTCTTATACGACGCCGCGTTAAAATTCTTTTTACCGATAGTTCACACGATATAATTTACAGTTGATTTGGCGCACAAATACATAGCGTAGAATGCGAGTTCGCTGAAAAATTGATAAATCAGATGGCAGGGGCGAAAATTGACAGCCGTAACTGCTCTTTAGAGGTCAATTAGACAAATGAAGATCAAATGTTTCTTCTGAAAGGAGTGAAATTGCCGCAATAGAACGAAAAAAAAAAACGATTGCGTCTACACAGTCGTTTCGCATAAATGCACAAAAGACAGAGACGTTGCACACGGAAACTATTATAGTATATCGATCATCTCGGCAATTGGCTGCAAGTAGAAAGCAAATCGTCGAGGCAAAAAACGAGGCTAAATACGGCTATGAATCCGGCGATTCATTCTGCGCCCCCCGAACTACATTGGCGCGTTGAAAAAACGAAACAACGACAGCAGCTGGTGCGCTCGAGCGGACAAAATGAAAAGGCATTTAACGCCACCGCTGGCTGCGCGCGCGACAACTTTCGCTCGGCGTCGAAAGTCGAACGCGTCGATCGTGCAAAGGGCGAGAGAGAGAGAGAGAGAGAGAGAGGCTACAGCATACAAAGTCCAACGACATTTAAGCTTACGATTTAACCTTCGCGCTGACCTTGACCGCTGCCACGTCTTTGTTACTTGCACGTTGGCGAATTTATTTTCATTCGGCGCAACCACGACGAAAATCCTCACTGCGACGGCGGCGCCTGGGCTATTAATCCCACCTCGACTCTGCACGCCATTCCATCGATTCCACTCCAACAGGCCAAATTACACCTGATCCAAGCCCTCTACTTATCATTTATCTTTACTTTTTTACTTTTCATCGCGCGGACCTGCGATCGCGTGACTGTTGCGCCATTTTTATCGAGCGTTACGCGCGATTTCGACGTATTCGGCAGGTCGGAGCTTTTACTTTCAGTATACACAATGGCGATCGATGGGCCGACCTTTTATGCATCTGTCGTTCAAACGGCTCGTTCGCGCGCGAGAGAGACATTACGCCGCCTCTACATACGAGCCGGACAATTTTTACATTCATAAGATGCGTTTTTCTAGATCGAACGGCGCGGCATTAATAAAGCGATGCGCGCGACTCCGCGTATATCCCCGCGCTTTGGGGATTTTTACGAAACTTGCATCTCTCACTCTCGTAAACTTGACACTGGCAAGTTTAACTTGCCGAGCAACCGTTGGCCGATTTTCTTGCCTCCTTCTAATCCCCGCCTAAATTGCTCGTCTCTAGTTCAGCTCGGCGATAAAGGACTCGGTTAGAAAATTACACGGACGGAAAGAGCGCGAAAGCGCTGATTAACGCAATTACCGAGTCAGGTTCTCTCGCTGGTTTTCGAGCGTTATCTCGCTCGCTGGCGAAGAAGAAGAAACGGCAGGCGAGCAAAGCTCGCTCCGGCTGCTACTCAATCCCCAACGCATCGGGCCGGCAAGCGACTAGTTCCGAAAAAAAGAGAGAGCTTGGCGATTCAAGATGTCGACATCGTAGAGTTTTTGGTCTCTCGGCTGTGCATTCGCAGCGGAAATAAGCAATCGCGGGCGGCGCGGTTCTTTTAGTCGCGCGGCTGAGAGGGGGGAGGGGCCAGCGCCTGAAAAGGGGAGGAAGGCTTATTTCATCGTCGCACGCGTGAAAATAAAAATAAAGGAATATAGGTCGTTTAAGCGCCACCCGCATAATCTCAATTCGTATTTGTCTTCTTTTCTTTGCAGTTTCACCAGACCCTCCTGACCTACATCCGCAACAAGGTGTGGGAGTTCCACTTCTACGTAGCCAATGACTGGCCAGATGTTCCTGTGTGCCTCCATTTTCCCGGGATGACGCTCTCGGTGAGTTTTACCTGTCTCTCGCTCTGCGAAATACCAGGTAGATAATCACTCGACCGCCGGCCACTTCAATCTCGAGATCGCGACCGTGCGCCGCATTTTTTCTCTTTTTTACAGCGAGCAAACGCTACACTCGTTTCTACGGATCAATGGCGATTGTTATTGCACTCGTTCGACCAGACACTTTGATTTGTGATGCTAATTTGGGCGTCATATATCAACGTAAGACGGCTTTATTAGGCGACGGTCATGCGTCAGCAAAAGATTTATCGCATTTGTTTATTTTAATTTTCAACTGCAAATTTTCACAATTCTCGGCGAAAATGTCAGTACTTTTGCAAGGGTCAAGGCGTTGCTGTTTTTTAATTTACTGTGTATCAACTGATGTTTGTAATTGGGAGTAGACATGCTATTTTCAAAAAGTAGCCGAAATGAAATGGAAACTAAAGGACACGCGAAATGTTCTCATAAATGTGTTGTGAAATTGCTAGAGGGAGAACTGCAAGTAAATATGCCGACACAGTAAATGAGCTTTTTGATAAGCATCCGAAAAATAAAAAATGTTTAGCTCTTTTTCTCTTTGATTTCTTTCTTATGAATCAAACTGAGAGGAAAAATGAAAAAGAAGAAAGATTGCACGAAGAACAAGAAACTCAACTTTCTAGAAGCAAATGGCGAATTCTCGGGACTGTGGCTTATCATTCGCTCCATTGTTCTTCGTCAAACTGTTCTTTTTCTATCTCTGTGTACCTACTATTCTAATGGTTCCGAGATTATTCGAGTAAGACTAATTATTCCATTCAACGATTCATTCGTATAAAAAGACAGATTTTCCCGTGTTGGAGAGGTAATGTTGAATTGATTTTCGATCAGTTCTTCATCTGCGCATAGTTTACGGAAGCTACGAAAACTTTTGGAAATTCAGCCCTCCAAGGGGGACGCAACGTCAAATAAATAACTTTACATACATCAGAGACGTGGGCTTGCAATTTTCATTAGAAATCCAATTTCATACGATTCCAAAACATTAAATGCTATTGGAAATTGAAAACATGAAAATTAGAGAAAAATCTTAGGTGTCTGAACTAGCAACAAGCGCTAATTGTACAGTAGCGAGGTACCGTAATGTCATTTAACAATCTTGTTTAAGCTCCAGTTTAATGATGCAATTCACCGAGCGTTTCATCAGACAGATATTTCGGTCGCTCCATTACACATTTTATGAAGATGCTATACTATACCATACTTACTTCGAAATAAAGATACGACAGTTTGGCACACTTAGACTCAACCAGATCGTTGTATATTTTTTGTTATAATATGAAACAAAAACTTGCAGAGCTTTTAATACATCGGCTCAAAGTTAGTAAGAAAGAACAATAGAAGAATCTACACCAGTTGTAAAAAAATCCTAAACCAACTTTTCTCATAAAACGATAAAAGTTCTTTGTTCTTTAATAAGCTTTTCAGTAGAATTTATGGTGCGTACTTATTGATTTCGAAAGCTGCTTTTACTTCACTTTCACAATTTGTTATCGCGACGTCTTTGTCGCCGAGAATTCCACTATTTTGACGAAAGAAGTGCGTTTTATAAAGAGTTTCAGTGCGTACCAATTGCATATGAAAAAATGTCGAGCTCGTGGTCACGAATTTGCGAACGACGACAAAAGAAGGTCAAATCAGTGTGAGGAGAGAGGCTACAGCGGTAATAATGGCGAATTGAATAACCGGCGATGGTGAAAAAACGTGATTCGCAGTAGTTCACAAGTTGCGCGCCACGACAAAAGCTCGCTTGGGTACTACGTGTCCCTTGTGAGCGTATACTTATCCGAGATTCACTGCCAGCTCAGCCGCAAATGCGGATTAGAGACAGAACGTGAGTTGGTGTATTCTAACGACAGCAAAATCCTTTTCGGGAGCCATAGAAATGCGAGCGGTGGAATAAAAAGATCCTACTCCAATATCCGTCTCTTGTTCAATAATAAATAAATAAATAAATAAATAAATAAATAAATAAATAAATAAAAGATGCGGAAGCGCCCTCAAAAGAATAACACGCAACTCTGACATTTGAAATCGATTTTAGTATCGGACGCTCAGCTTATCGTCGTGCTGCTAGGACGAGTATAATTTCTATTCCGAGCGAGTTACTTCACGAAAACAGGCTGTCAAAACTAGGGATCGTTCGGTCGAGCGAGCACGTATGTACGTAAATTCGCGGTATCGCGAAGCACACAATGCATCCGGCGGCACCCCTTCACCAGGCAGCGGTAAGTGGAGGGAAAGAGAAGCCCCCCCCCCTGTGCCCCTCAACTATACGTATCTATATATCCCTGAGCTTTTTGGCAATGAGCCAAGGCTCCGCATGCGCGCCCTCGAACGCACTCTCGATTTCTTCCTCCCTCGGACAATTCAGCTTCTCGCTCTCTCCGCCTTTTTTCTTTACTTACAAACACTCTTTCCTCTATTTTTAATCATCCGTTTTTCTTATTGTTATTATTTTGGAGCTTGTCCTTTCTCGTCCCGAAGGAGCCTAGATTTGCTTTCGAGGCTTTTTATTTGTCCTTGGACCTTTACAGATGTTGGACTTAGCGCACACCCTTGCAAATCTTCGGGATTTCCGGCTTGTACCTTTTGCGTTTTTATTGTACGCGTTTTGCCGAAATCTGCGACGCGAATCGACCAAGCTGTCTTTCAATTAACGATCGTGTTTTTCTATCCGGAGCTTATCTTTGAAAGAAAGTGCCGTCATTTTTCCTCCGCCATACCAAATTACAATACAGCGTTATGCCGAATTTCGTCTTCGACGATGATACGCGGTTTGGAAAGGAACTTGTACGCATTTTCTTTAGGCAGTGCCACAACTTGCAATGAAGTTTTTGCTTGGATCGTAAAATTCGGTCAAATACCTTTATGACGTTTCAAACAACGGTACACTTTTTGAATGGCTGCCAATAACTCAAATTTTATCTTGTTCGAATTCATTTATCGACATTTTTGAAACTTACATATTTTACATTTAGTTTCAATGTCATTTCCATTCTTTTAGAAAGTTAATTATTAATAGTATTAAGTTAAAAATTTCACAAGTTTCTATTAAATTACAAAGCTAACGGTATTGAAAAATGGCATTGAGTTATATCACAGCGATTAGAAAAAGAAGGAAGAATAATTGTTTGACGAGGTGTCAGAAAAAATAAAGCATAAAGTACTTTTTTCCTCTTTACTGAACATTCGTTTAAGCTGTCGTTATAGAACAATTGAAAATACCTTTTAGACCGTATCTTTATAGAATTCGCTCATTAGTTTCGTTAATTAACTTAACTATGATAATACCTGCAAAGGCTGAGGGTACTTTCACTGGGGGGAAATCAGCTTTCTCAAATTAATAATTTAATCAAGCATCTTTAAAACTGTACTAGTAGAGCGACTTAGAACGTTCTATTATATTTTTTCTGATTATTTTAATAGTAGAGATGCGAAGATGAGCAATGGTCTTCAAAATAATAACGTCTATCTGGAATAAAAAATACATGTGTCGATGAAAAAAGCAAGCATTGGGACGCAACAGCCCCCTTTAAAAAAATCGATGCAGAACTCAGGCGGACTTTCCGTTGCGCAGTTTTCGACTTGCTCAGCTGCATTCTTACGACGCTCCTCGCTGATGTAGCTCCGGTACTTAAAACTTCGGAACTTTATTAGTAGAAAACTCGGCAACGCAGTCGGTGCTGTCGCTCTAGCACGAGAGCTTGTCACTTGCACGTATACTGTTAAATTCATTCCGGCCAATTCGAGCAGCAACCTTGTCGGCGTTGTTTAACTTGCAAGCAAGGATACGACTGCGCGTTAGAGGATAGACTACGGCGTGCGCTTTTAAATGCTTCAAACACTTTGGCATTGTTTTCGAGCTTTGTCGACAATCCAGCTTTCAACGCGACAACTCGGAGCTTTCATTTTTTTCTTTTTCGAGCGACCTCGACTCGTCTGGCAAAGTGGCGTGCGTTCGCGGTGAAAGATCGTTTCAATAAAAGTCAGCTGTTCAAATGATTGAACGGAATTCCGGCGCCTAAGTGGATATTATGGCAGACGCCAGTGAGGCGCTAATGCCGCAAAACTTATGACTCGTTTCTGGTCTTTCTAATGAAATTTTTCGAGGATTAAATCGGATTTGACGTAATCTGTCGAGCTCCCGGGACAAAAGTAAGCTGTAATCGTGTCGGATGCCGAAGAATGTAAGCGTCCAGGGTCGCGGAATGACGAGAGCACGCGGGAACAATAGCAACGAAGTAAGGAGACAAATGCGCATTGGCGTTCGCGGGCAAAAGGCAAAAGAAGGAGGAGCGCTCGGTGTGCGCGCGCGACCCCCTCCTCCCTGCCCCTGGGGATACGCAAAGCGAGCGAGCGCGTCGGAAGGTCGTCGCGTTCCACCGAGAGACAACATCCGAGGGAGGATATTGCTATTGACTTTCCCGTCTACCGTTATCATAGCACCTACTCGCGTACCAACATATCGACTCGCATTCTCGGTCTTCCGTACGTCTCTGACTCTTTTTGTCCCGCACTGCTGTTAATCTTTGAAACGGATTAGCTTTTTGTCAAGCCCTCACCGTCGCTGTATTTACCGACTCTCCCTTTTGAACTTTGCAGTGTGCAAATCTCTCTCGCTCTCTGTTGACTAGGATTGACCTTCGCGTCAAGTGCAAGTCCGCAAGTCCAATGTTTTCGGTGGTGCCCGAAGTAAACTACTAGCGGCATTGATCAATTTAGCATCTAATGAAATGATGGACCACTACATTTCTAAGTAACGCTCTAATGTATGTTATTGCGAGTTTACAGCTGAACAGCACCGCTAAGACTCCGTCGATCATTCAGAGAATCGATTTACCCGCGGGTACATTTTCATTAGGCAAAATCTCTCTGGCAAAATCTCAATAATGCCTGTGAAAGGGGAAGTTATACGTGAAATTTCCCATTGTATGAATCATGGCAAATATAACCATATGAAGACACATGAAATGTGATTTCGGGTCGAATCTACTGATTTTCAGATGAAACACGAAGATTTTTATGGGCTGCCTGTCCTCGGGGCGAACCCGCGTATAATATTGTATAATATTATTGAGTAGTTTCAAGCCCAGTGGAATATTATAATCAATCTTAACCACGGGTATAAACGAGTTGTCGGCGAAACTTTTCATAAGATTAAAAAGTTTGAGTTTTAAAATTAGACGCTTCAATGCATCGTTCGACCTTCTCCCGCGCGCAGAGTTGACTCTTGACTTGGTGATATGCCAGCTCGCGAATCACGCGTACCCAGAAATTCATCAATCAACTTGATCCTCGTTGACTTTTCAATAGAAAAAGACTTTGATGAAAACATCATGTCGCGTCGTAAATTTGAATGACTTACAAAGCCGATCGGTAAAAAGAAAAAAAGAAAAAAATAAGGAGCTGCAAGCGATTTATTTTCACGCGAGAAGCTTTTCGCGGAAAGCCTTTCTTGAGTAGCGAGGCGCAAGCGTTCGATCTCGGATACATCGCTGTCTTGTCCTTTGCGTCGAGATTCGAAACAACACGCTGCCGCGCTCTCGGGCGCGTTCACGCGTCTTCGCGCGCGCACATGTACAAAAAGGACGCACGAGCTTTCGAACTGCGTCGACGAAGCGACAGAAGCGCACTCGCGCGATACGCGGTGTGGCTTCGAGGCCGCTGGCGCTGGCGTAGACGCGTTCAGGAGACGGATATGCGCGGCGTCATTAACGGGGAGCTGTGTGATCTGTTTGGCAGTGCCACGGTTTGCTGTACGAGAGCGTGGGGGTATTCTGTCCGAACTCGCGGCTCGAGTGCCTGGCGTCGCTGCGCGACGAGGATGTGCTGCTGAACTGGGACAAGCCGCTGTACATAAACTTCGTGCACTCGGACATCGCCGAGGAGCTGATGCGCCAGTACGCGGACCGCGGTAGCGTCGAGCGGGTACTCGGCGACGTCTGGGCTTGCGACGAGCCCGAGAAAACCGAGCAACTGCCCGACGACGAGATGACCGGCGACGTTGACGTTCAGGTCAGTTCTTTTGATGAGAACGACACGTGCGTTACAGTAAGTAGCCTTGTTTTATTTTTCTATTCTCACCCCGCCCCACTCCGTCAACTAACCATCATAAGTGAGCCCCACTCTAAAAACACCTCTCGTAACGATGTTCTCCTCGATTTCTTTTCTTTTTGCTCGCGCTTTTGTTCGCGTGAAATTGGCTTTGACGCGTACAAAGGGATTAGCCGGCGAGAACGCAGGCGTCAGCCGGCAAAGTTGTGCTAACAAAAGCCCTCGAGATTGAATGGAAGGAAAGCGACATGACGCACACAACGGTGATAATGATAATATCGCGCGCAGGTACTGCCATTGAGAGCCGAGCACGCGGAAGGTATCCACGAGCTGTATCCGGCCAACGATATGGAGTGCCACGAGCTGTTTCAACGCCTTATAAAAAGCCTGTCGGCCGCGGGGGTGTTCGCCAACGGCAGCCTCGCTGCGTGGATGGTCCAGTCCTACTACGGCGCCATGTTCTCCATGCAGACCAAGCCCGAGTTCCGGCGAAAGGGCTACGGCACCAAATTGGCCAGGTAATTATCCGCCCAAAAGTCTCGACCTCGTAGCTCCCCCGAGGCCCCGCGCTCGCTGCCGCGCCTTTCGATTTTCACTTTGCTCTTGGCGCCGCCACGTGGCCGGCCAGTCTCCCTGCGAGCGCTTGCTCGTCAGCCTGCAGAGACTAACGGAACACCACGTTTCATTGTCGAAGGTTCTTAACGAAGCGAGTGGCGGAGAATGGTTACAAGCCGTTCGTAGTGATAAGGCCAGAGAACGAGGCGAGCCAGAGCCTGTACAAGAAGCTGGGCTTCAGGAAGCTCTACACAATCGTGCGCATGACCTTCGTACCTTACACGTGGCGAGAGCCACAGCCCGGCACGATACTCCGGGAGAATTTGGCCGACGCCGTCAGGCAGCAGCTCAGCATCGGCGATCAAACTAGCAACGGAGACGACGACGACGACGACGAGGACGAGGACGAAGACGATGACGAGGAGGAGGAAGAGGAGGAGGAGGAGGAGGAGGAGGATGAGGAGGAGGATGACGACGACGACGACGACGACGACGATGACGACGACATGCAGTCGTTTACGAGGCTCGACGAACAACTCGAGCCCATAGTCGAGCGTCCCGAAGAGGAAGCTGGTGCTGGCATCAAGTTCAACAACGACGAGCTTAGTTTGCAGGTAGCTCCTCCGCTCGGCAACGGCAACTAGCTCACCACAGCGACACATGGACTGTGATCCGATAAAGGCTCTCGCTTTCGCTGATCGTTCTTCTGTTCCGACCTCTCCTTGCATTTCCATTGATCGTTCGGTCGAATCTTCAGGACTCACTTGTTGTTGTTGCGGATGCTGTGCGCGTGTGTCAGTTTGAAATTCACAGGTCGCGAGCGAGAGAGCGAGCTTGACTTTCTACGTGTGTGTCTGTGTGTATGTACATACACACACATATATCGTATACTACGTGTGTTTGGTGCGCTAGAATTTTCAACCAAAATGAGAAAACTGCGGTTTTGTAACGAATTTAAATCCTTCAATTTGACGCTCGACATTTTTTTTTATCGCATTCCAAAAATCCCAACGTAACATAAGAAATAACCAAAAAGTTATATATGCCGCGACGGATCTATTCGCTTGTACTCCGCTTGTTCATATCTGTTAGCACACCTTCACGACTTTACTATTCCAAAGGCTTGGGGAAGGTGTCTGTTCGCTCGCTTCCTTCGACATAGTACAATGAATCTAAGACGAAATTGCTCCTCCGGCCGGGCAATTTCTTTCAATTTTGCCATCGCTTACACGACAATTCTCACTGAAATGCTACAAGTACTCGACACCTTAAAACACTCGTTGTACTATGTCCAGCCTCTACTTCTGGGCTGTGTGATAATCTGTTATGCTGGCTAATCGTTTATTGGTGATCTTGCTGAAGCGCGTCACTAAAGTACAAAAGTATTAATTTTCCTTCGGTAATCATGAGAAACCTCGTGTGAATGTTACTTTGCTTCGAATCCAATGATTACAAACAGCTCGAGCGACAGATACGTAACACAGCTGCAGAATGCGATAATCTTCCATAAAATAATGTATTTTGAGCGGTGAAAGGAAACGGCGCGTATAGGTTTATCGTTAAAATATAGAAACGGTGGACAGCGGAAATGGAAAAAAAAAGATATTTTAACATAACGACATAACGAAGTTAATTAGAGAGCGTCGACGAAAAAAAAAAATAATAATAAGAGTTCGCGCGAGGTTTACGAAACTCTGCGAGCAGAGCAACGTTCGGCTAATAGTCGGCCAAACCTTCCTGCGCGCTTTCTCATATCATATTATCTCAGTGTGTTGGGATCTGCGATCGTTTTTGATCTGTTAATAAAAAAATGTCCCACTTAATGGGTATACGAGAGCGCGGGGCCATAGATTTAGACTCTTTATTGAAAAAACTTTATACCGAAAGTGCTGATGATCTCAATCAATGACTCTGTCACGTGTCATTTTCTTCTTTTTTATCAGTATTTCTGTAGTTTTAGAACTTTTTTAATCGGTGATTCTTTTGTTTCGACACACTCTATTCCGTTAAGTTGAAACGTTCTTTGAGAAATTAGGTCTTTCAGCGGAGAGAGTCGAAATAAAAGTTTCTTTCATTTATCAAGTATGACGGTCGATGCTACATAATCAATCTTGTATTTTGAAGGAAGAAAGTACATAAAGCTAAAATTTACGAAACAAATCTCTATCGATTAACAACTCTCCGTTTTTATCTTCCAAGTAGAATGGAAACAACGTAAACATTAGAAGAAAAAAAGTTGAAGACGAGGTATTTCTTCGTCGACGGAACGTCTGACTAGAACCAAGTCAAAATATCCAAATCCAAGTGTCCTAGATAAATTTTCCTAAAGTAATGTTGTTACGTAGCTGAGCGAAGACTTGTGCGACGAAGCAAATCTGTGATTATTATTTCTCTGCATATTTAATGTACGTAGAGGATACATAGAGGGAACAAACCTCGCGCGAACTCGTTAAGCTCATTTTTGTATATGTAATTACAATGATACATTAATACTGCTACGCCGATAGTGTTGATACCAAGATAATGTTGATTCAACGTGAGTTTGTTTGTCGTGGTGTTACAGAGTAATGTAGAAATTATTAGAAAATGGATAGAGAAAATAACTATAAATTAATCTGCTGTATTGTCCGAAAGATTTTTTTTGTAAAATTAGTTTTTTTATAGGTACGATTCGTCGGCGTAGCAGCTATAGCACACAAACTATGTAACGATTAATTAGACTAGAATATTAAAGCGGGTAGCGTTAAAAACGATTACAGCATTCTATTCACGTAAACTTAAGAAAGACATTATCTTAACATACACCGCGCAAAACAAAAATCACTTATTCCATTTTGATAACTCGCACATTCGTTAATCAGTTCGATGAACTAGAGCTTTTTTTTTAAATACGTAAACAAATGAATTTATGAGAATTTAGTAATCGAATATTATACTCGATGGAATTTGCATAAATAGCGTTAAATATAAATTTGGCGTAAGTTATCGAACTGAAATAAGTGAGTTAAAAAGAAGAAAAAAACTAGAAAATAAAAAAAAACTTGACGAAGGCCTCTAGAAAATCTCCCCGACATATTATTTTCAATACTCGAAATTTCTGGATGCCAGCTGTGATAATTCACCAATACCGTTTATTTACGCTATAAAAAAGCAACGTACCAATTTCTAATCTAGATATTCCGAGATAAAGGTTAAAGAGCGTGATACATTGAGAGATTAAAAAAGCAGAACAAGAGTGAGATTAATAAAGAAGCAAATTTTCGTGGAGGCGACTCTAATAATTAATGTAAATAGACGCCTCCGAGTATTTTGTCAATGATTATTATAGACTTTTGATTCGAAATTGCGCCGTCTTAATGAATACACACGCAAGTCCTCTGCGTAAGCTGCATTTTTCGATACCAATTACGACTAAACGTTACCAGAATGTAGTTAAGGATAACAAAAACACATGGAATTGCCTTAAATATTAACCATACATTGACGATGTTTTTTTTAGAACTATTTGACTCCTTAGAAATACGATGTCTCACGGATCTTTTTTCCACTTTATTATCTTTTTTTCACGGACACGACGTAATATTATTGTTTCTTATATTGAGTGAGATGCCATGAATAATTATAGTATTATAGATTTTTTACTTTTAGAAATAGGAATAATGTATTTATGATATAATCATTTACAACAGGTAATCGCATCTAATTTCTTTACAAACAATTTTGTGACTAATTACAATCGAAAATTTTTATTGCTCTTAAAATTATATATAATTATTGTTCTGTTAATTCAAAGTAGAATCAAAATTCTGGTACGTTTGTCAATGATTTAAGGTTCCTGGACTTAACAGAATTGTTTTTAAACATGTATTAGATGTGCTAACCCAAGTGTGTTCTGTCCATCTATATTGATTTGTTTATCATTTTTGATAATTTATAATCATGTATAACAGAAATTGAAAAAATAAAATTTACGAAAACGATGTAAAGATCCCTGCTTAACATACTTTCAGTAATTGTAATACTATTTTTATCGATCAATCCTGATACAATTATTTATTAAAACACTGATCGTACAGAAACTTGTTAAATAGTTACAAATTTCAAATTAAAAATTTATTACCTAAGAATAAACTTGTGCTATTGCTTTACATATTTTTTTGTTAACATAACGACTTTTTAGTCATGAAATATTCAAATTTAGGCAAATTATACAGATTTCTTACCAATTGCTTCCATGGTTTGAAAAAATTTTTCCAATAACTATTACTTATTATTCGCACACAAAGTTATTCAATGTGGACGAAAAAATATGCAGATGCAATAAAAAAATCAAACGTTCATGCATTTGAAAAATGAAAAAATAATTTTCATTCTTGCATTCTTATCAAATAATGTATTACTAAATAAATTAAAAAAATAGAACTAAGTGTTGTTCCATCTGATTTAAAACTATTTTGGAATGTTTATATTACATTTACTTTATTCTATAATTAATCTTTGAATTGAACTTTGTTTTGGCGTGTATGAAAAGATAAATGATATTTTTTTTTAAATTGATTGTTCTAAAATAAATCTTATTACACAACAATTCAATAAAAATATGACAAAATGTTTGAAATAAATTTAACTAAACAATAATGTATTTTTTTCAATCTGCATAAAAATTAACAAAGTTCTACAACTTTTTACTAAGTAACATTTCTGGAACATGAAAAATACTTGTGGTTTCAAAGAAGACTATGAAAAACAACAATGGAATCAGTTTCTTGTTAAAAAAGGTGAGCTAATAATAGTTTGCCAAGTCCAAAGACGCTTAAAAACTTTACTGCTTTTATAAAATTATTGAACTTGTAGGCCTAAATATGACATATTTTGGACATACTTGAATTCACCTTTGCTGAAAATTATGAGAACAATTTTGCGTAGGATATCTACATGTATATTTTTCCTGAAATGAGTCTCTTGCACATTTGCTAATCTTAATAAAATATTAAGAAAACTGCTCTTTACAAAAAAAGAAAACCACCACTTGTTACTCGATTAATGTTTCACAATTAGTAAAAGCACTGCACCAAAGAAGTTTTATGCGATTGCTACTTCAAGTCCAGCAACTGAAATTTAAAAAATTATCGATAATTGTGCCACAGTATTGAATTATACAAGAGAAAGAAATTTTCATTTTCTAATAGATAGTTCTGTTGGACTATCTATGACTAGTTATTAAATAAAAAGGCATCTTGGATTTGTTACAGTTTGATTGCCTTAAGGAATCCAACAAGCCTTTTTGGTCCATTAATACATTGAATGTATCAAATTATTTTCAAGCGATAGTAAGTTGAAGATGTGGAGAAAAGTGTAGATGTATAATGTGATAATAATACTGAAGACAATGATGGCAGTCTTATGTAGTCTGTCATTCTGAATGAATAAATGTACAATGAAAATATGAATGTCATTCGATGGAAATAATTATGATTTTTTAAATGGAATACTCAAGAAAGAATAATAAATTCAATTAAAAAATGGAGTATGTATCATATAAATAATTATTATATTGTTCACCCTCATATTTTGATATATGACCTTATACTGTATGCAAAATCATAATATGGCATCCTTCAATTTAATTTTTATTAAATTAATTTAATACAAAAAAAATATGCAATCCAAATGTATTTTTATTTCCACTTTTTATTTAAGAATTCAGGATTACAATTTTCTTATTAATAACATTGAACACATCTAAATTCTCTAAAGACAGATTATAATTCTCAGATATAGTTATCAAGACGAAAATAATATAATATTTTATTAATGACTGCAAGTAAAACTTTTTAATTACCTGTAATTATTTTTCATTCATGCTTTGTAATTTATCCAGGATTAGAAAAAGTATAACCTATATACTGTCGACATTTCATTCGATCGTATAGTTTGTTTTTGAAAAGCAAATTTATTTTGCCAGGCCCTAGAAAACTTGCGAAAAAATAGCAATAGCATTCAAGGTGACTTTAAATTTCAAAATATCCTTAAAATAACTTAATAATAAAAATTTACCTTTAGCCGTATATTACTATTGATTGTTGTATTTTATTTTGCTAATAGTATTTAATGTCTTCTATCAAACACCGATTACTAAGCATCGTTGACAAGTAAATACGAGATATAGGATTTTATATTCACAAGTACAAATGACTCAAAAACAATGTTAACTTATAACATCAATATCTAGTAAACAAAAACAATTTAGTAGTACTGTATACAGTCTCCATGTTCTGAAGTGAACCTTACTAAGCACCAGCACCAGTAGTTGTGCTTCTCACAGTTCCGAATTTTCCCATAGATGGCGCAGAATGTTTTGCGCATATGCTTTTCAAATATAGCTACGCAAACAAAGAGATACATAGAACACACATTTCCGATAAATACGATAATACCAATTTTTTTTTTTTCATAAATATTCACATATTGGATCGTTGTAATCGCAATTTATTAATGTCCTTGATTTAATTTGATTTAATTATACAAATACAATATTTATACACAAATAATAATAATAATTTTTTTAATAAGAATCGCTTGTATTTACAAATATGCTCTTATAATCGTTAAAACAACAAAATTTGATGATTAAATTTAATTCCACTGTCAGTAAACGTGGATCAATACCGTGCCAAGCATCCGCTAATTTTACATCAGCATTCATAGAATATTATTTTTATCGTATATTTTATCAGTATCTCGACATTTATCAAAAACGTTATTTGCGTTATAGTCACAGTTAATTCAATATAATCACTTTAATTTCAGGCAATGTTACCAGACCGTAAAAAATTTTCGAGCAAGATATTTTCGGACTCATAAAAAGAACTTTTATGATTGAATACTTTATAGGTCAGATCTTTTCTTTAATATTTATTGTGAAAAGAAAAACTATAATTAGCCAAGTTTATGGTCGCCCGCTCTGAAAGTTTAGTACAGTGATATTCATTTCACGATCAATAATTATAATTACGGTTATGAATAACATCAGTAGCTCTTTGTCCAATACTATCTATCTCGAGTACATTTTCAATGATAAACATTATCATTTTTAGCTTTTGTAAAAACAGTTAAAATAATAAAATTTAGAATGCAATATCGAGCGGAACGTGTTGAATTAATAATAAAACGATATAACTCGTAGAATGGATCCTAAGTGAAACAACGCGAAAAAGTAACACATATACACAAAATGTGAAAATAAACACAAAGCAAAACAAAAAATGGATTCCGTCAATCACGGCTCAGTGAGACGCACGTGAAATTGTTATTTCAGCAATTTTGAAATAACACTGAGCAATAAAAGATACGCATACGTACACATATTAGCATAGAAAGATGAGAGATGGAGCGAGAGAGAGAGAGAGAGAGAGAGAGAGAGAGAGAGAGAGAGAGAGAGAGAGAGCGAAAGAGAGAGTTGAGGCCAAGCCCCCTCGGTATATAGGAAATTCGTGATTCGGCTCTATCTCTGTCGCGCACGTTTGTAAAGTCGCGTATACACAGGGAGAGATGTGCATCGGTTGCGGCGGCGCGCGCATAGGTGATGTTTGCCCCCCACTTTGGAGCAGTATAGCGGCGGCGACGGCTACGGCGTCAACCTAACCTTAACGCTTCGGCTCTGTTCGGCTCCGCTCGGGCGGCCGGCTCCGCTTGGTGGGGGTAGCCGCGCGCACTCTATCCCCCCGTGACGTCACATAATTAGAGTAAATACAAAGTAGTCTTGATGGGACAGCGGCGTGCGTCGCACCGCTCTCTGAGAGTCGAGCTGCGTCTCCGCGCGCTCCTCGCCACCCGTGTTCTCTAGTTGCGCCTGTGTGTCTATATCTCTCTGTGTACACATCTATCCATATATACGACGTATATACGTACACATCGTCGAGCCTATAGTGTATACCGTGACTTCTACGATACCGGCACTTTCTAGCCTCAATTAGCTGTTTATTAATAAGAGCCAGTGTTAATAAACACACGTGTCAAGGAATATTTGCTAGTGTTATTTTTTTTCTTCAATCGCAAATCATTCCTGTGCAGTCTACACATGTACATCGATTATTATTATTATTATTGCTGTGCGCGTGTTCATCGTCAATTGTGGTTATCTGTCAGTGTGGTTGTTGGTTTTTTCAAATAATATCATAGCATCAGGTCGATGATGTATGTCAGAATCAGATAAATAAATTGAATGTGTTGTCAATAGTGCGTGCGTGAGTGTTGGGGCTTTAATTGGAAGTAATACGAGAAACGGGCCAAGCGAATTCGTCCGCTGCTTGTTTGTTTGTTTTTCGAAAAATCCTCGGAAAAACTTCTCATTCGCCTGATTGCTCGCGCGCGCGCATCGCCGGTGACGGTAGCAGAGCACGAGCAACAGCGGCGGCGGCGATTCGAATTTAAAAAAACGCCGCACGCACTGCCTGCCGCAGCAGTTAACCCGAGTTCGTCAGCCAAATGGATACGATAACAATGCAGCAGCACAAGTATCAAAAGCAGAAACAGCAACACTTGAAGAATCTTGCTCTGTTTCATTGAGAGAGAAAATAAATATAATAGAATCGTGCCCGTGCCTCGACGAGTTTTCTCTGTGGTGGGTGTATTATCTAGTGCAATAATAATTAAGCCGGGCCAACTCACAAATGATGAACCAAGTAGGATGAGCTCCCGATGAAGAGCAGCCTTGTCATTGTCATCATCAGCGCGTGACAATCGGCCGCTTCCAAATGGACAAGATCGAGGTGAGTTATACGCGCCGCACATGCACTTTCCTCGCGCCCGCCCGCCCGTGCCGGTGTGTGCATAACCCTAAACAATATTCGTTATCCCCCCTCTCCTGCCGCGCTCACTTGCTACTCTTCCCACTCTACCATGCAGTGGCCGATGGAGTCGCCGATCTCGCGTCTTCCCCCACCTTTTTCGCCTAGCACACTACTACTCGCTTTCCTCTCTCCCCACTTCCCTCAGCCACCACCGGTTCGACGTCGAATTTGTAGCCTGCGTACCTCCCTCTCCAACCCGCCCGCTTCCATAGATTTTTTGTCCTCTTCCGTCTCGCGCTATCGCTGTGCTTTACTTCCTCTTTTTATTGCCTCACTTATAATTCCAATGCATTTATTTTTTTTTTCGTTCACTAATCATTACTTTCGTTTATTTTCCTTTGCTTTTTGGAAAGTCGCCTTTTCCGAATTTCTCATTGTTTGTTACCTCGTTTTCTTTTTATTTACGACGTACCCTACATTTCAGACGAGTGATTCAACGCAATAGAATACATGATTGATGGTGACTAATGTTATATTTCGCTATTGAATAAAACGTTTGAGCAGACATTTATTGATTTTCATATTCGTTATTCTAGAAAAGCGTCGAAAGACCTTTAATTAAGTTTTCTCAGTAATTGCGCTCCTCTAAGTGTGAACATTCAATATATAAGTGTTTCTAAGTACACCAAAATGGATTACTTTTATTATTCATTGGATGGTGATTGAAATCGTTGTTCGTGTAATCTCGCATTCTCGTAGCATATTCCATAATTTATTTCGTCTCGTTGATCACGAAATGAACGAGTGATGTATAACTTAAAAATAACAATTCAAAGTACGAATTATTATCTCAATGTTTTATTGCAATGGAGATGAATAAATTGTTTTAATTTCATCCTTTCTTCAAATGCGAGCGGATATGCAAGTTGAAAAATGTGAAAAATAATAACCGTAACTTCTACTAACGGGTGATTCCGCAAAAACGAAAATGGCTTATCGACTCCAGCTCACGCGGGCGACGCGAGCTTTTTATTCAATTTTACTTTTTGTCCATTTTTTCATTTGGGAACGTCAAAACTTGATTTTAATTAAATTTAAAAGGCTTTCAACGACCTTTCAAATGCTGAAAAGACAATGTCGAAAAATTAAAATATTTTTTATACGACTACATTGTTATTTGTGTAAATAATTTTAAAAGTTACAGTAGTTTTTTTTAATGAATTGTGTCGGAAGTTTTATCAGTGCTATGCGAGGTATTTTAAAACAGTTGTTCTAACGTTATATACTTCAGCACTGTCGAGTCGGCCAACAGATACGAAAATAAAAACGGTTTATCGACTTTTAAAGTCTCGCCCGCGCGTTTTATTTCTCTTTAATCTTCTTTGACAAGGCGTTTCTTATTTCCCCCGTATATTGTCGGCTATCAAAATTGGCAAATCACGAAATATATACAGGCTTATATATTTTGCTCAAAAGACTGCAATGTCTGTCTAATCGATTAAGTTGCCCGCGAGCGTCTTAGTAAAAGATTTTGGCAAGGCTACTCGCGCGCGACGTGTGTCTTATTTGCATTCACTGAATTTCTCATATACACAGTATTTTTTCTCTAGAAAAAGATTTGAATCCGATGCCGTGGAATTTCACACTCCGATCGGATATATATATCCACACAAGAGCTATATATATATATATATATATATATATATATATATATATATATATATATATATATTTGAGTGCACGCGAAGCTTTACCGTTATCGTTCGCGAAGGCTATTGTAAATTTTGTGAGTCACTTAAAATTTGTTCTCTGTTTGACTAACTAGTTTAACTTTTTCGATAAAGATAAGAAATTATGTAGACTCTCGACACTTCCAAAATTTCTTCATTTTCCGAACTTTCTTTTTTATCTCTTGTTTAAGTCTATAAAAAGTGACACGTATAACGTTTCTCAAATAGCGTTTGCCTTTCTCTAAAAGAAAATCCAATAACGTGAGAAAAAAAGCCAAGCTCGAATTATTAATAAAAAAGCTAGCAATGTCGCAGAGAAAAGATCCTAACTCTAAAATAAGCACAAAGGTAAAAGGAGCATAAAGCGCCGAAAGAAAATAATATACTTTCATGATTAAATCAAACTTCGGAGTGTGCGTGTATATAGGTGTACAACGTACACGAGAGTCGTGTGTGTGGGGGGAGAATATAGCTCGGTCCTTGTCTGACGAACGGCACTGACTCTCTCGTGTATGTCTCCCCCCTCCCACACCGCCGTTCCCATCGCTTCGCCAGCTCTCGGCCTCTATATGTATCTCTCTATCTCTCTTTCTCTCTCTGTGTATATCTGTGGAATTACATTCGAAAGTATATATACACACACGAGAGCTTTTCTTTACTGCCGTTATATTTTCGCTAACGTTATTTGCTTTATGCACGTATCACTATAATTACCGACTCCCTATATGCTAATAATTATTTCGTATTCCCCCTCGCCATTCACCATATTTTCGATTTATTTTATTTTATTTCCTTGGATTTACGTCAAACTTGATTCTTCGTTCTCTCGCTCGCGGACCTGCGATATTTCTGTTTAATACGAGGTGTTTGAAGAGCTATAAAAATAGATGTTATTCAGTTTAATTAACATACAAGTCTCTCTTGCTACTTTGACTTCTCGGAACTCGCGCAGCGCGGTATCGCGAGAAATAAACATACACACACGCGCTGCTTATTAATAAAGTCAAATTACATTTTATAATTTACCACCAGCGTTTTCCGATGGACAAGCACACTATAAATGCGCAGTTTATTGGAGCGTCGTTTTGCGAAATTATTTTCATAACGATGTTGTTGATAAAAGTGATTCACATGTTATATGTGTGAACGCAGTAATACTTACTATGATTGCCAATACTTTTATTGTTTTTATTCATTGCAATCGCTATCTCACGCAAACAACAAAGCATGATTATTTTCATTTGAAAAGTTTGCATAAAAAAGCAACCTTGGCCAAGAAAAAGGCGAGCTTATGTTTAAGGAAATCAAATATCGATTGCATCGCGCATTTCAATCTAACCAATGCAAAGCCCAATACATTATATTGGCCACCCGAATAATCGAATCAATTTAACTCAGCAAAAAAAAGTGAAATTCATTATTCGAAATAGCTATTTGATTAAAGCAGGGCGTTCATCGCTTGATACAATGCCCGAAACGCAATTAAGTACTGCAGATATAGCGTTATTTAAAAAGCGAAAAAAAAAAAAACGCTCGCGCGCTGTATCGAGTTGAAATTGAAAAAAAGCATCGGAAAACTCAGACGCGAGATTAAAAAAAAATCGGAATTATGCTCTTTTGTTTCAACGAAACCGAGAGAATTTAATCAGCGCGTCTCTCTCCCTCCCTCTGTTCCTCCTTCTTGAAGCCTCCCCCGTGCGCCTCCCCCCGCGCGCAGACGCTCTCGCCATCCCCACCCGCCTGCGAGTTCTCATCGTCTTCGTCGTCGCGCTATATATGCAGCTTTATATACACGCGTACACAGAACCAATACATCGAGAGAGACAGAGTGACTCCTTGAGCTCGCCGCAAACACGAAAGTAACAGCGTGTGGTAAAGGATTGTGAGGTGATGAAGAGCCGTTCTATAGGGTTGGGGAGGGGGCAGCAGTGTCGATTTGCCCGCGCAGGGGGGAGTATATAGGGAGCTCTTGCATCTCTCTCTCTCTCTCTCTCTCTCTCTCTGGTATACATACACTTATGCCAACGAGTGCACGTTGCGTGTAGCATCTGGCGGAAAAACAGCTCGTATCGATGGATGAGGACGGGAAATGTGTGTGACTAATCGTTTTTCTACTGTTTGATATTGCCTTTTCATGTTTCTCTCTCTCTGTCCTCTCATCGATTAGTGGATTTAGTCCTGATTTTATTCAATTTCAGCCTCTTCCATCTTTTTGTAAATTTATTTTGTAAAATGCCATAATTCAGATTAATAATTGTGCTTATTCGGATGTTCTAGACGAGAGGAGACAAAGCAGTTTGTGCGTACTATTCGCACTAAGAATTCCGATAAGTTTGATTATTGTAATCTTGAAAATGGAGAATATCGAAAAAGAGGACAAATAGAAGCGAATAAACGTGATTTGGTTGAAAAAAAAACTTTGAGCGGAAGGAGAAAAGGAGAGGTAGAGGGAGCAAGTTTTTTTCAAAAGAAAATTTAAAGACTCGTAAAGTCACAATCACGCTAAGTGAAAAAATAAAGCCAATAATTTCAAAGAAGCAGAAGCAGCAGCAGCAGCAGCATCTGGCTTAGAAAGAACGGGCGCGCATATAAATGACAAGCTGCGCGTGTGTCGGTTTATCGGTGTATGTGCGCGCGCGCAAGTGTGTGTGTGCGCGCGCGCGCGCGCGAGTGTGTATTTGAAACGAGCAACTCCATTAAGGTAGTTCCAACGTTTCTACGGGAAGAAGGGAGCGGTGCGGGCTTGCTCCCCACTCTTTGGCTTTTCCTTCGTCCCAGCCCGCGCGCGCACACTACTTCGCCTACACACACGGGCACCGATACACAGCGCACTGGAGAGAGACGCTTATTCGTGTTTTTGTTGACGTTTTTAATCGCCTGCTGCTCTCGTAAACGATGCAATTTCGCTGACTGATAATTTTGCGAAGCTTCCGGACTCTGCCTTCACTTTGTTTTATGACTTTGCTCCCAATTTTCATTTTAGATAGACGAATATATATACGTGTGCCCTCGTCGGCAAAATACTGTTACGACAGGCTCAAAGAGAAACAAATGAAGCACTGCTGAACATTGTACAAGTGAATTCTTCGCTCTCTTTGTATTTGAAAAGAGAAACGCTTTGAATAAGAAGTACACGTCGGCTCGATGTAGGTCGCAAAATTCACAACCATCTCCCACTAGTATTCTATCGATATCTCACTCCAGCTTATTCCCTCCGTCTTTCTATTTGATTCAATTTTATCGTTATGATTACGTGAATCTTTTAATTTATCGTCGCTGATACTTCAACAATTTTCAACACTTCTAACATTCATTTTTTTTCGTGTCTTCGCCACTATTTTTACTTTTCATTTCAGTAATAACTTTTAAATACGTAATTGTTATATAACCGAACGTATAATATTACGTCTAATCAATAAAATTTACTTAAAAAACAACAGCTTGCTAATATTTCACTTTACTCACGCTCACCTATAACATTTTTTTAATATTACTTGATTGCGTATTTAAACTTACGTAACGTTGAAGATATTTAAAAAAAATTGTCAAGGTAAATATTATTTAGTCATCTTTTTTATGCGTACAGTTTCAATTTACTTGTTTGATTACGCAATCGTCAAAGCAATATATATGTGTATAGATAATGTGCCTGCTTTACGCTTACTTAATTTTGTGTGAAATGAAGAGCGAGAAGAAAAAAGGAATTGACGAATGAAATTTAAATTCGTTATTCCAAATAACTAACAGTTGATTTTTATCTCCCGTTTGTTCCAATTTCAGCCACTGCTTTGACTTGAATTGTAATCATTATATTAAATATTTTTCAGCTTTTTTTCCGTTCTGCACGTTCAATATTTTCATCGTAGAATTTTCAAGAAGAAAAAAAGACTTGATGAACACGTGTTCAGTGAGTCGCCCGTTTTTATGTTGCAAAGACCTTCGTATTCCACGTCGTTCTTTCATTTTTTTTTTCTTCTTTTTATTTTAATTTTAAAACAAGCTTCAAGCCCATTTTTATGATCCCTCGTAACTATGTATTTTCAGAAAATAACTTGTAATTGCACATTTATTCGGTCTGAGATCCACTCGGATTTTTTTTTCTCAGTCGGATTTAAACTTGCACTTTTTATTTTTCTCGCTTGGCTGAGGATGTTGAATTCCTCTTTTTCTCCCGCCCCCTACTCCGCTCTCTCATGCTAACATACGATCTCTTTACACGTACGCAAAGACATTCAAGTTTTCTTTTTAAGCCAACTTTCTTATCCACGCTTGAAACTCTAGTTTAGCTTCTGAATTGAAAGTTATCGTGATTATTCATAAAATTAATTTACAAGACAAATTAAGTGCTGAGTAAATTCGAGGTCACGGCCACTTTCGATTGACTCTTGTCGCCTAGAAAAAGTTCGACCTCGGAAATTTGTTGAGTTGATTTTTGAAAAATCAATGTGAACGCAAACGCAGGTCTATTTGAAAACGATGGCGAAAGCGAATGGCCATCGTCGGCAAATTCAGTAATGAAGTAGCGTGATCGTTGCAGGCTCGGCGTATCTCTCAAATTCTGATTTTTTTTTCATGCTCTCTCTCTCTCTCTTTCTCTCTCTCTCTCTCTCTCTCTCTCTCTCTCTCTCTCTCTCTCTCTCTCTCTCTCTCTTTCAGCAGCGAGAGTGAGTTTTTGTACTCACAAGGCATTTGAGTTTGCTCTGGTCTCCCTCCTCCGCGCACGTCGCCCGGATCTGGCGTCTCTCTCGCGCTCTCCATCACTTAACGTCTCTTTACCTTTTCTGCGTTTCTCCTCTGTCCCTCCTGCCCTGGCTTCCCCCGATTTAAGGCAGCTATATCGCCCCTCCCGCACTCTCCCTCGCCATCCCTTTTATCCTCGTTCTCTCTTGTGCTCCTCTATACGTCCTGTATGTCGCGCTCTTCCAGTCTACAGGGCGGATTAAAAGGGGAGCTTACCACCGAAACTCACTCCAATATTATCGGCTTCGCCGATCTCTAACGCACCATCATTTTTCTTCGGATTTTACTAGCTTTCGATCTTTCAGCTTCTTTCCTTTGACAGTAAAAAAAAAACTTTTTTCATTCTTCTCATTTAAATGCGATTTGCATGCCGTCCGATCGATCAATATTTCTTTTCATTTTACAAATTCACATTGAATTTGTAAATTGAGACTACATTTTTTACCGTTCCGATAAAATAATTATGTGCATCAGAAATCAATTTCACTTTTGGATAAATATTTTTTTTACGAGAGCTTGTTTTTCTTTCGAGTAAAAAATATATTCATCGTTGATATAGATGTATGCATATTGAGTGTAAGAGGAGGAGCAGTGGCAGCATTGAATTACAAATGGAAAGTGGTCGAGGAATAACGTCAGTGCAAGCTATAATGAAAATATGGATTTGGAGAAGTTACAAAACACACGATGGATATGATTTGATTAATGGCAAGCCAACGAAAACCATGCTTTTTTCAGTTTATTCACGAGCTCACACATCAATAATTCAACGTCAAATAAAAAGCAATGGCCGAGTATTGATTATTCAAAAGAGTCTGAGGTATATGAACGACATTAGAAAGGTTTTCCTAGATGGGGGGGGGGGGGGGGGCGAAACAAAAAGAATGTTAAATTTTCGAAACTCAAGAGAGCAAGCAATAACCATAAATCTGCCAAGCTAGGAACATCTTTCAAAATGTTATTATTCGGAAGGAGAGATAATCTTTCGTGACAGTCTCTCTCTTTTCTGTGTTGCGCGCGCGCATTCTCGATCCGCTACTGCTCTCCTTATTCTTCTCTCTCTCTCTTTCTCTCGTTTCGTTTGACGCGCTCGAGCGCGCACACACTTAGAAGCCGGCGCATCTCTGCCGTGTGTATGTGTGTGCATGTGCGTGTGTGTCCCTCTCTCGCTCGCTCATCGTTTCTCTCACACGTCAGTATTTATAGACGTGCCTTAAACCGATTTAACGCGAATGTATACCCCCTTCTGTGTGTATCTCGTCAAATTCTATTTAACTAAATCTGACTTTGATCGGCCCATCAAACTTGCAAATTCTTCATTTAAATAAACGTCTCTTTGCTTTTTCTCTTCTATACTGCCCTTTTCTTTAGAAACTAGGCGTTGGCTTCATTTTTCTTTAGAGGTCATGGACGCCCACGGCGTTTTGGTTTACTGATTCGACTCCAAAATATTATTTATTGCCTATCACACGCAAGGCATTGTGCCTGTATATTCACGATGTTTGTTCGCCTGAAAAGCAACATTTATTTTCATATCTCTCTGCGGCTGGCTAGGAATAAATTCACTTCGATAAACTCGTTTTCAAAAAAACATCTCGTACACTCCATATTCCACTTTGGCGAGCGTGAGGCGCGAGTTTTTTCGAGCAATTCAAAACGTTTTTTGATTTACACACATTGTAGTTACGAGAAAATAAAAGACCGAAAGAGAGAGAAAGAGAGAGAGAGAGAGAGAGAGAGGAACATAAAATTTGATGTACGAGAGAGGAAAAAAGCGTTCTTTTGATGATCGCTTTGGCTTCTTCTGTGGTAACGCAGGCGTTACGGGCTTTTATAATTTTCCGGCGTCGTTGGTATGGTGGCGGAGATGAGAGCAGAGTGGGAGGGAGGGGGGAGGGGGGAATAGCGAGGACGAGATGAAACGAAACTGTGAAACGAGAAGAGAAACAAAATGCACGGGATGCCTCTTCAATCACGCGTTTCGGAGCATACGTATTTTAAACCACCTCTTTTTTTTTCTTCCTCACCAGCGATGAACTACCTTTTTACAACTGTTTTATTGCTTTCGCTTCGCTGTTTTTGTTCTCTTCTCAATATACTCAATCAACCGGAAAGCCTCGCCATTCTAACAACTCAACCGGTTATCAATTGAATCCTAGATGCGAATTGTAGATGTCGAAAACTCATGATGTTTTTGCATGCTTTGCTCTGCGACTAGTACATAAGCTCAGAAATCAGTTGAGCACGAACGATCGCCATAAACGCTTCCAAACGCGCGACTAAAGAAGCTGGCCGTTCGTGTAGCTACTGTTGCTGCTTCTCTGTGTGTCGTACTACTACGGCAATGGCCATCTCATACCATGACCTGTGGGTAAATGCACGAGTGAGCAAGCGCACAGATATACTCTCTTTCTCTCTCTCTCTCAAGTGTGTGAATCGATAAGTGACTCGACCTTTTCAGGCTTTTTTCTCGCTGTCTTTTTTCTCATTGGTTTGCCAAGGAAAGGATAACTTTTTTTACGAGCTTATTTTTCTTATCGGCTTTTTCCTTCCTACTTTCGAAAGTAACAGTTTTTTTCGAGATAAATGTTTTTATTGTCGAATAATGTAGCCGCGATGATTGTGTAGAATGATTTCAATTGAGAATTCAATTCCTCGAATTGAATTTAAACAGCATCTGTCGATTTAACTTATAAAAGCATTTGAATTCCAATTGCTCACTCGTATTTTATCAAAATTTCATGCGGGTTATTATATTATCTCTCTGCCGAGTTGGAACGTATAGTGCCGCTCGTGTGTCTGTGCCTTTTACGTAATAGACGCTTCATGAATTTACGTAAAAGCGAAGTTGTTGCACCGCCGAACAATATTAATTATAAAGCAACGAATTCTATGGAAAATCGAAGACAAGGAAATCTATTTTTAATCGTTACGTGTTGGGAATCCCTCTCGAGTACGCGCGTTTATGCCCGAGTAACTTTTCCCGCAATCAATTATATAGAATTTACCGAAGACGAGAGACCGCTCTGCGCAGTACTGCTCGTAAATTTTTCCGTTTTGGCACTGGGCAAAAATTATCATCTCTCGAAAATTACAGAATTACCGCGAGTCACGCAACTTTGAATCGTCTTAATTCACCAGCGGCCTAACAAAAGCAGCAACAAATAATACTACAGCGCAGCCGTTTAATCGTAACAGAGAGACAACGGCTGAAGGCAGTATATAAGTCGCTGACTGACAGAACCGTTCGCGTGAATTAAAATCTGACGATCACGCAACTGCGTAGTTTTTACCAATGCAATATATATAGGCGATGCAAAAGCTGTGTGACTCTCGCACAGCGTATCGTGAGTAATTTTTCTTTATCTTTTCCCGAGTTCGTTCTTTTTTTTTTTTTTTTTTATTTGTTTTTTGTTGTTTTTTTTTCTCCCAATGGCAGTAATATTAAACAACAATGTTGTCGCACGATCCGTTATACGATCCCTCATATATACGTTCACATAGTCGCAAATCACCGGCGCTAAAACGTCGATGTACATATCCGGTTTTGTTGCGCGAGGCAGCTTATATATAGGGAGAAGGGAGGGGAATGGCACAAATTGAAAATATACGTTTTAAAGGCGAAATCGATAGTGGCGCGCAAGCGAAACGCTTCTCCGTGCTGCATGCGCTCGAGAGAGAGAGAGAGAGAGAGAGAGAGGAGAGAGAGAGAGAGAGAGAGAGAGAGAGAGAGACCTCGTGACTCATACACATGATTATTTGTATCCTATTTTGACCCTCCCCTCGTTCTCTCTCTTTCTCCCTCTCTCTCTCTCTTGTTCGCTTTGTTTCCGACAAATGTTTTTTGAATTGATTGCTCTGTTGTTTTATTTTTCCTCGCTTGTTTCATTAATTGGCTTCTGACTTGTTTCACTCCTACCTAATGCAAATGTCACATAAAAATAGATGACCTCATTAATGTTCGTAATTTTACAATAATGGAATTTCTTTTGATAATTATCGTTCTTTGAATTGTACACACCGCCTAAACCACAATGCGAAGACTAATTTGGTCATCGAATAGTCAATCCAACTTGAAGATACACAAACGATTTATCTTTTTTTCTAACTAAGTACATTCTAAAATGTCAAACGACCTTGTTTTATAACTTTGATGTGATTTAATCTTCTGAGTGGTGCTCGCTATACTGTCGCTATACGCGCTCCATTCTTTCTCTATAGTCTTTGAGCTTCTGTTACGTAAGTACGTTAGTAATTCCGATCAATTAATCTTTTGTTTTAGCAATCGAATTAAAAACTTTTCAAGTATGATGTTTTACTGCTTTTCGTTATATAAATCGTACAATTACGGAAATTTCTTATTATCGTAGACGTACAAACGAAAAAAAGAAAAACAGTAAATGGTTCATTAATTTTAACGAGTTTGATAAAAAAAAAAGAAGTCGCTTTTAACCTTTAATATTTTTTTCAGAGGTATATAAATCATGAAAAAGAATTGTCGTGGAGCCTATTTTAATGGACCTCCTAATTATACGGATTATATATTTTTGCCAGTTAGTCTTTATCGTATAGTTGATATTCTATATCGATAATTTCGTATAAATACTCGAGACACTTAATATCTGTACGTTTTATTTGTCTCTCTTTGCAAGAAAAAGAATACATTCAGACAAATATATGGATGATACTTTAATCACAAGTATCGTTGTGATCGTTATCACGGCTTATCCTTCATAGAATTACGTATTCACGATTTAATAAACGTACATCAATCTGTCAAACTTACGATAAAATAAAAACTTTCCATGCAAAATAGTAGAACAAATATTAAATCAAGGTTACCATCAACAGTATTTTTTAAACAAAACTACATAGAAAACGTAAATCGTGAAATTGTATGTTATCTGTATGTAGTCTTATCGCTGAATGATTAATATAATAATTATACAGAGATAAGCGTTAAAACTTCTACATGCATGAATTTTCAGCAATGTGGAAAATTATCATTTCTTTTGAAATCTAAAATACGATATTCGATTTATTGTCAATGTTAAAATAAATTGTATAATTAGAACATGAATAGAACTTGGCCATTTTGAAAGAAGCAAACAGTATTCACTATTATAGTAAAAACAAAGAGCCAACTCATCACTCCGGAATTTCAAGACTAACGCGACTGTAACATATCTTTTTTCCAGCGATTGCACAACGCTTTTCCATGATGTTCTAAAAATATATCGCAAAAACACCAACAGAGAGCTAGAGAATAAAATATAAGAAAAAGGGTGTATCGATCGAATCGAAATCCAAGAAAGTTGAACAAGATTCGTAGCTTCGAGAAGAGGGCGAGAAAAAAGAATCCGAAAAGAGAAATAAAAAAAGAAATGTCGAGAGAAATAAAGGCCGAGTCTTCTCACGGACGTAAAAATATTTCACTGCAAAGGAAAGCGAGTATCTTTCTCTCTATTTTTCTCTCTCTCTCTCTCTCTCTCTCTCTCTCTCTCTCCCGCTCAGCTTGTGCTCGTAATTATAATCTAAAGCCGAAGGCTGGCTCTCTCTCTCCCTCCCTCTAGTACAGCAACGAACACATGCGGCTTTTCCGCGGCTGCTCACTGTCTCTTTCTGTGTGTGCAGGAAGTTGCACGTGCACGATTCGCACACGCACACATACATATGAACACGCGCTCGCGCAGCAGAGTCGTTCCTCCCACACTAGCACACGCACCGATTGTCTCTCTCTCTCTCTCTCTCTCTCTCTCTCTCTCTCTCTCTCTCTCTCGCACTTGCCAACTCCAAACTCGTTTCGTCCTCCGTCTATATACACTATACACGCTCGCGCTCTCTCTCTCTCTCTCGCTTTTGTCTTCCTTTTTTTTTGTTGAACAGTTTGTTTTGCCTTCTCGCTAGATTATTTTAATGCGCGAACAACAGTTGTAAATTTTAATTTTTTACTTGTCTCATTTTTTCACTGCGTTGGCCTTTTCGTTTCTGCTTTTTCTTTATTTTTTTACGTTCCCTCTCTCGCAGCCAGTTTCAGAATATGCTCTTCGAGCGTGACATGGCAGATTCTAGTGTCTTTTTTTTGTCTTTTAAGTACATGATTGGATCTGTTCTTTTTTTGTTCAATATGTATTATCATCTGGAATTCACAATGAAAACGTGTATATGTTTATTTGTATAATTGTGCTTGAAATGTCATGAAATACATATTTTCCCATGAGTAATTTTTAGCTCGTCGGTAATTGCATTTTTAAAGAAATTATGTATTCCAAACGTAATTCATCTTTCAATACGTGAATATGTGATTCTTTATCTATAATTCGAAGTCACTTGCAAAACATTTACGTTTTCCCTTCTTGTCTGTCTGTCTGTCTGTCTGTCTGTCTCTCTCTCTCTCTCTCTCTCTCTCTCTCTCTCTCTCTCTCTCTCTCTCTCTCTCTCTCTCTCTCTCTCTCTCTCTCTTTCTCTCTCTCCTCTCTCTCTCTCTCTCTCTCTCTTTCTCTCTCTGCTGCAGCTCGAGTTTGTTTTGCAAGATGTATGAGCTTATGATAATGAGTTGTTTCAAATGCCAGTTTTTTCAATACATTTTTCAATTCTCTTTATCGCAAAAATGCAGTGCACTTTGGAATGTAACTTCGTATTTTTGAAAGTGTAAACGTTACAATTTTTAGCGTGCTCCAAGTTCTTTGTTATGTTATAATGTTAATTATTATAACGTATGAGGCAATTCTTAATTATTTTCCTAAGGGCTATGTTCCGCCAGATATAAAATGAAGTTCCTGCTCATTAATTTAATTTTTTCCACATCTGTACTTCCATTTTTTTAGACAAATCAGGTATAATTTTATGCTTAGCTATAATTAATTCTAATTTATTAGGCAGTTGTTCGTTCTATTTCACTTTATAATGAAATTAGATTTTTATTTATTTGAAACGATAAACGTCGTCATTATTTTTAAATTAAAAAAAGAAATGAAATTCGATTTCTTCATTAAGGAATGAAATCACGCGTTTTATTTCAAAACATGTAACCTCGATTTTAAAAACGTGCTAAGAATCTAAAACACAGTTATTCATAAATTTATCACAATGCTATCCAAGTGCTTGTCTATCTTTTAATGACTACTAACTGTTGATTATCACTGTCTCTTTTATTTTATTTCGTTAGAAACAAAATTTCAAACTTCTGACGCTACAGTCACATTTCCAGTTTATATTGTGAAATCAAATTGGATAATTGCTAAGATTGCAACATTGTTTCAAGAAATAAATAATAGATAAGAAAACTAATTACACGCTTGTTAAGATTTTTTCGCGCTAAATTTGTAATTGAAATGAAAACGTTACTTGTTAAATTTCTTCGACATCCAATGCAACATCTTATAAACTCGTATCTCTCGAGTGGTCAGCTTATTATTCAAATCAGTATATTTAAATGCCAAACGTCATATCAAAAATCTAACAAAAAAGAAGGGGAAGTCGAGAGAGAGAGAGAGAGAGAGTGCGATAAGTAGCAGAGGAATTCCTCTGGGAGGAAAAACGAACTAAATTACACATCGTTGAAACTCATTTAAACGCGTCACTCTAAAAATCCATCGTTCAACAACTCATCAAGTCAAAAATATATACAAAGAAAAGATATTTTCGTTGGTTCGTGTAACGCTTGGCATCTAGAAGGTGCGAACTCACATTTCCACGGACGGCATATATATTCTGTCCTCTCTTTCTTTTCTTTGGTTTATCCAATAAATTTGCGCGCGCGCGAGGCTTGAGTGTATGCTAGTGTGCGTGCACTTGAGCGTGTGTGCGTCTATGTTAAGGCCGACGCCACTGTTCTATCAGTGTTTTCAGAGCTCGTTCTTTTTTCTGCTATGCGAGTGTTCTCGAGCGCAGATAATTTCTGCATTACACGCTGTTTAATAGCATATTTTTAGACTCGGCCTTTAAGAGATATTCATAGCTTTTTTTTATATTATTTAACACATTCACAGCGCTCGCATTAACGAAATTCAATTGATTAATGTTATTGGATAATCCATCGTTAAAAATCTATTGATAGTATTGACAGGTGTATCGGACTTTTTCTTTTTTTTTTTTAGAAAGCCT
>NW_026707084.1:0-79538 GCF_024137745.1 Phymastichus coffea | reverse complement strand
GCAGCGATGCGCTGCCCATCTGCGCGCGCGCAATTATGGATCGACCGAAGACAAAAGGGGATGGTTGCACGCTTGGAATCGCTGTGAAAAAACGAGAACGCGCGGACGAGCATCGGCTGCAATATCCCGTCAGCTCTAGCGATCGGCTAAAGGGCTAATATGGTTTGCTCGCGAGTATGCTGACAATTATTGAGCAGCAGCGAAAAGTGATCTCTTTCGATGCCAGCTACGTGCACGCGTACGAGGACTTGTTCTGATCCGCGCGTGGGATTTCGGTCTCGGCCTTTGCCTATGGTGCAGTTGCTGACATATCGCGGCTGAGAGTTTTGCGGTGCGCGGCTTTAACGAAGGCCAAGATTCTTTCCTATTGCTCTCGATTCGACAGCACGCAATGCAGTCGATTCCGATCGACATAGATTCTTTGTTGAAAAAGCTTAAATAACGGATAGAAATGATCTTTGTATTACAGATATTTCGAATGCTGTTATACTTGCGAATACTTGATTGACATGCGTTTACTTGCCTGCAAAGAACTAACGCCATGCTCTTAACGTATCTTTTTCCTTCTTTTAATTCGGTACGAGCTTTCGACAAGTTTTTTGAAAATGAACTATTGGAATGATCAAGTAGTCGATATAAAATCAAGCAAAGTTAAATGCAATTCTTGCAAACACTGTACATTCAAGTCGAAGCATAAAGTGATCTAATAATATATCTCAAGAGAGTTTGTAACGGGCAAGTTCGCCCTCCGCTCTCTTTCCAATATCCAGGGCAGCCTAGCGGACGTTTTGGGCGCTTAATTGCATGGCCAATAACAGATAATGCTACAATCAATGATTTAGAGGAGTGGAGCGGGAGGCAGCGCTGGCTCGTTGCTAATTTCTAGTGCAAAGCTCTCCACCACCGCCAGGGGATTGCATACGCGCACAGAGATGATTTTCAGGGGACGCATCATCGTCGTCATCATCATCATTATTGTGGATGTTCCTAAGCGCGCTTTGCCCAGTCACCGCATCGATGGGGGATCAGTTGCAGTTGCGAGCGAGCGAGAGCTGGGCAAATTTAGGTTTATCGCTCGTGCTATTTTCGAGGTTTGCTTGACGAATGGATCGCGGCACGCGATATGCGCGCGATCGTACATTCGTCGTGGGCAAGAGCATCGCACGAATAATTTGGCGTGTCACCTGCTTGAGTATCGGACTCGCGATCGTCGTCGGGTCCACGTTGGAAAACAATCGGACGTTCGAGCACGGGAGTGAGAAGACGACTCGTCGATCTTGCGTGAGCGTCAGTCGCCATCCATCGGCGACCACGAGAGCGTAGCAAGCGATCAACTCGAAAAAATACATTTGCTTCCGAAAGCGAGTTCCCATCCTTTCGTTACTTTTCGTTTTCCGCCACCCCTTGCAGACGCTAGCTGCTCGAGAGTTATGCCCGTCAGGGAATTAATATAGGCAAGATTTGTTGTTATTACAAGGGCCACAGCGACGTCGTCTGCGTCCTCGCCGTCGTCGTCGCTGGTAGCGTCCGTCCATTACTTACTATAACTACCAGGCAGCAGCAGCCCGCAAGGCTCAAGAGCGAACTCAAGCCTGTCAGGCATCCATCATGTCGACTAATGGTCTTCTACCCTGCCAATAAGATCCGCGCGTGGGTGTGCGTCTTCTATTACATCACGGCTGTGTGAGTGTGTTTTATGTGGGCATACCGTGACAAAGACTTTTACGAAGGTCGATATAAACAGCTCCGGATTCTTTGTTTTCTCTTTACTTCATTTCTTTAATATTATTTCGTGAAAAACTCGCATGTTGTGACACAAATAATGCATACCTACATTTTCGGATACGAATTAATACAATCAATTTAACAATATATTTTTCATGAAAATATATTTCATCAATAGTTAAGGTTCATCATTATCTATACAAAGATATTAGCATGCTAATAAGTATGAACACTGTAATTGCTTCTTTTTGTATCCAGTTCGTAATTACTTCAAATTTAATATTTTTCAAATTTTCCAACAATCACAAATCAACCAGATAAACCCTCAAAAACTCCCGTAGCTCACTATAATCCTTAAAAAAAAAAATAAAAACTGTCCAGTCGCTACCAGTCACACATCGATGTGTATCTAAACCCGCGTGGAAATCGCGATGCGACAAGAGCAAGAGACAGAGTTATGAAAGGGTTGGTTGGTCGTTGTTGCGATATCGGGGGCGAGCGCAAGCCGCGCGAGCGTAGATAGACTAAAGGCTAGCAGAGAGGGAGAGAGAGAGAGAGAGAGAGAGCATGAGCGAAAGTCGAGAGGGGGATCAAGGCTATTGCTGAGCGATTTGATAGGTGGATAATGACGAGTAATGACACACTGCGCCGCGATATTGCGTCATGCATATGCAGCTTTCGGGGCCAATTCGCCCGCCCGCGACTTCTGTGTGCGTGTATGTGTACATATCTATATATACTTACTCTCTCGGCCTACAGTGAAACTTGATTGTCGACGATTATCCCCTGTGACGTCGAACCAGAGACCTCGCTCGCTCTCTCTCTCTCTCTCTCTCTCTCTCTCTCTCTCTCTTGACCTAATAAAATGCCTGGCTATGTATATACGAATCAATTGTATTGCGGTTAGGCTTTATTTAACTTCTTCAGAGTTTTAATACCTAGAATTATTATGTAATCGATAAGAAAAATGTTTGCTTGGGTGGTTGCTTAGTAATTCTCCATTTAATAGGAGTAGAATGGACGTGCGCTAACAAAGGCGAGATTCTCAATGAAACAATTAATTCCTTATCTAACACAAAGCTCGTAAAAAAGCCAAACTATCCGACCCCCCTCCACGGGTTACACATTCTAATATCGTCGGACGCAAGAAAAAAGAACGAAGCGGAAAAAGATCGGGGATGCACGCACGAAGCAGAGCAAAAATTAATTCCATCTAAAGAGATAACCGTCGGCGTACAGTGTTGCACTGCATAGATTTAAATAGCTATGCGCATTAATCAAGAGGCCGTAAAAGAAAATAAAAATTAACTACCTTTTGCTATTCTTTTTGTTCTCTTTCGCGGGAGAACTAATCAACTTTTATTATTTTTTTTTTGCTCGTACAGAGTGTATGCACTCGCTCTGTCTCTCTCTCTCCCTCTCCTTATCTCCACGCACGTTATCTCGCGCATAGCATTACCGTAAAATCTGTATCACGTGCAGTTTAAAAGCAGCAGCGACCTGCATTTTCCTTAGACAGATGATTAACGAATAAGCGCGCCTCGTGCGAAAATCACCGTTCCTGTTGACATTAGATTAGGCTCGTAGCGCGAGGCTAGTGCGCTGATTCGGCAGCTCACATGCACGCAGCAGCCGAGCAAACTTCTCTCTCTCTCTCTCGCTCTCTCTCTCGCTCTCTGTCGCTCTCTCTCTCTCTCGCTCTCTCTCTCGCTCTCTGTCGCTCTCTCTCTCTCTCTCTCTCTCTCTCTCTCTCTCTCTTGGACTACGGTTAGCAAGCAAAGCTTTGTTTTATATAACGCTGAGTCGCTAACCCGTCCAAGCACGTAGCAGCGACATTTACACCACGGCGCTTATACAGCCTATGACCTGCAAGCCGAACATTCTTTCGAACGCACTTTTCACTTTAGCCCGCAACTTCGTTGCCGTTCGTCTGTTTGGTTGACGCGCCCCTTTATTTTTACTGTCACAGCGCTGTTCGCTACGTTATTCCGGGCCTCGTCGCGATTCTTTTTCCTTAATCTGCTGCAAAAGTGGCTGCAAGTTGATTTGTCATGGCCGTCGGATTTCGTTTATCGACTACCAAGTAAAACTCATTTATTCGTAATTTCGATTATAGTTGTTTGAGAAAATGAGATAACAAATTTTCCGAAGAAAACGAGGACAAATTTATCCATTACGAATAGAAATAGCGACCGAGGTTTGGAATAAATTAATTATTATTATTATATATTTCGAAAATTAAATACTAACGAAACTCTAAAAGAAATATAACGAAACCGATAAATCGGATATCTGCGTTGTGAAAAATAATAGCTCTATAACATAACCTTTAATAGTTTTCAATTTCCATTCACTTTAATTCGTATAACTTCTTAAATATCACATTCGTCGATTCAGAATCGAATAATAAAATCCAAGTACAAAGGAAAATTTCATATTGCCATGTTCGCAAATTAGTAGGTATATCGTGCAAGGAGACACCCTGAGTAAGAATCTTATATCGCCACTAAAAACGCTCGAGAGCAAGAGGGTTAAAGTGCTTCCCAAGCGTTATCTCGCACGAGCGAAAATTTCGCCAGTTTGTGTTTGACAAGAAATGAGAAGTAAAAAGAAGAACAAATTTGGAACGGGGAAGCCGAGAAGGCGCGGAGAGAGTGAAAGAGAGAGAGAGAGAGAGAGAGAGAGAGAGAAGAATTCACATATATGCCGTGCTGGCGATGAGGGCACTCAGCCAAGGTTTCGGCGTGTCAGCAGGAAGAGCACTCGTTATATCGTATCATTTAAAGGGAAACTATATCTTTCTCTCTCGCTATCTCTCTCATTGCATATGTTCGTATTCTCGCGAGCACGAGAGATAAAGGCTTCGTACGAGTTTGTCGAAATGACGCGTGCCTACTATTGCGTTTCTATTCTCCCGTTTCTTCATCTTCAGCACAACGCATGCGATATATCAAACCATTCGTTTTGAGATTGGAGCCCACAAACTACTACAATTGTGAAATCGATGAAAAGACCGTATAGAACGGCATATACAACGTCTCAAGTTGAAGCATTCAAGTTCGAGAGACGTCGAATCGTCACGCAAAGAGGTCAATCCCAGGCCAGAGCAGAGTAGTAGTGCCAGTTTCGTTAACTCGGCAGCGGCGGCAGTAGTAGTATAGAAGGGGGTCGAGGACGCAAGGAAGAAAATAGAGGCTGCTAAGGTGGGTGGTGGGAGAACGGGGGGCGAGTTGTAGAAGGGTTATGGCGAACGCGAGATAGCGCGGGAAAGCAATCAGAACTTGGGCCATTGCTGGATATTACGGAGACGTGAGAGATGTCTCCTCAATCATATTAATTGCCCGAGATAAGCGACCACCGTTGCTGCTTCGACGCTGCTGCTGCAGCTTGTCGAGAGAGATCAAGTCTCGAGAGCAACGCTCACGCAACCCGCCCACTGCTCTGCCTTGATGACTTTCGTATACCACCGCCATTCCCCTAATTCTCTTTCTCTCCGCTATCTCTGTATGTTTCTCCTTTTCCAGTGACGCGGCTCGCTTTTTCCACATCCGTCTGTCTCACCGTACATTTACTTTAACTACTCGTCGCAGTTTTTTTTGCTCATTGACAGACGGTACTGCGGTTATTGCATTTTAATTATGTAGAATTACATTTTTATGACACATGGTTATTTTGTTTTTATGAACAATTTAAATCCAAGACTGTATTTTTGTATATTAACAGAAGTAACTTACTTAGCAAAGAACGGTTTTTTTATTGATGGGTTCCACGTCAATTCAATATTTGCCACCTATATGCGAATATCTTATCTCAATTCGAGAGTATAATGTTTAATCATCGATAATCATCCAACTATTTATATTTCAAAAAACAGAATCAATTCTACACATTTCTATCAATTTTATAAAAAAATCGAAACGTATTTCGCGCAAGTTCTCGAATGAAAGCTATAGGCGTCGATAAAATCTTTCGATTGCGAAGACAACTAAACCACATAGACACACAGTCATTGAGAAGTTGAAGCTCGGTCTCTCAGTCTCTCCTCTTTCATTTTGCCATTCCCCGGGTATTCGCGCTTCGGCAATAGCCGAAGGATGAGAGAGAGAGAAAGAGAGAGAGAGAGAGAGAGGTGAGGGCGTGCATTGCGTGTGAAAAGTGGAGAGAAGGGCCATCACACTCAAAGCGGAACGTGACACCGGCTCGCGGCTCTTATCAGCCGTTTCGGCCCTCCCCTACCCACCACCCTCGCGCGCCAGCTACAGCGACCGATAATCTGAACATTCCTGCCTTCTTCCACGTCTGTGTCCTAGAGCTTCTCCTTCCCCCACTTCCCTGATTCAGCTATCGTCCACGTGCCCTTACCAATGAGAACTTTGCCATTAAAAACTTCGATCTTATACGTTGCGCTTCGATGGATATTTATATGAAAGCTTCACATGATCAATTGAATTCGCGAACATTATTCTAATACAGTGAGTCTATTCTTAAAAACTATCTGGTGTTTAACTATTTGACAAACATTTCACGTCAAAGTCGTATTCTGCTAACGTCATTCCAAGCCTCCCCCCGCTAAAACTCTGTTGTCCGGCACGTATACAGCCTGATGAGACTCCACTTCGAAGCTCTCTCTCTCTCTCTCTCTCTCTCTCTCTCTCTCTCGCCCTTTCCTCCAAGAAACAATAAGAGACGTTTAGATTGCACGTGTTCGAGCTGATGCTCGCTGCTATGGATCCAGGCGTTATCACTAGGTTTTCACTTTGTTTCTGTTTGGTAATTGGTATTGTTATTTGGTAACGAAACTCGTACGTTAACTTTCACACTCTTCAAACAGTTGATGGAAAATGTTACAACATAACGTTCAATTTTCTTTCCTTTTCTATATAAATTACAAATTCGATTGGTCTTCGTTTATGAATGGAATTAGTGTACATCTTCAATTTCAGACACGACGTTTCGAATATTAATTTGACCTAGCGATACAGTAAGAGTAAAATAAAATAACTTTCGTTGATGAAATTTCAACAGTAAATTTTATGCAATAAAATCGAGCCATACTTACAAACTTTTCATCAAACCACTTGCAAACTTGTGCATTGTAAGTAGGTACTATATCGAATTTTCAAATATTCTTTGATATATTATGAATTATGTATGTTATTTGCGTTACTCCGCTAAAATAATTATTTGCTACAAGTCGACCTAAAAAAGGCTGGAGCCAACAATAAATAAATATCGCGAAAATTTCAGCCGCGACACCATGCGTAAAAAAAAGAACATAATGCAGTTTGGACGGTATACTTTGAAATTGTAACTAGTTTTTATTACAATTAAAAAACCAACAGGAGCGCATCGCACGGAGTAGATAGCTTAATATTTGGCTAATATCTTGGTCGGCTAACATGTATAACCCACGTCAAACTAGCCGTGGCCTGGGCAGCAGATAAACGCGCGTGTATCTCGGGGCTCACGCCCGGGAGGTAAAGCTCTCTCTCTCTCTCTCTCTCTCTCTCTCTCTCTCTCTCCCGTCGAGTCACTACACACGTGCCGCACACGTGCAGATTACCACGGCTCCTCCATATATTCCCGATATATTCGCCGCCGCCACGCGCTTTCGCGTCTACGTCACGAGCTGCCCGTAAACTCTCTCACAAGCGCCTTTGTTAACGCGCCCTGGTGCACAAACCTCCTCCTCCTCCTCCTGCTGTGGCAAAAATCCTTTTCATCCCTCTATATGCCGTTCTCTGACAAATCCAGCTTGTTTTTTTCTTTTGTTTGGATATTTATAACGCTTGTCACTATATACAACTATTGGTAGCAGTACGAGGTCCGACTTCGTGTTCACCATTATTTTTTTCTTTTTTTTTTCGCTCAAGCGATTTATTTGATCTAGTTCTACGGAACTTGTTCACGTTTTTCATGTCTGTTTTTGTTGAAGTATGTGATATATCGAGAACTAATTTCTTGTTGATAAGGAACAATTTTAGTTATTATATGTTGTTAATTTCTTAAATCTATAGGTAAACGTCAAATAAATAAAATTTGTATAAAAAATGGTTGTCACCTTACTTATTATTAGAAAATGGAAGAACCTTAGTTGCGGGCTCGCCAGTCAAGAACGAAACAGATGCCGCCATCTAATATCATCACTTCGAACTGTGACGGCATAATTTGATTTTTATCTCCGATTTTTCGATAAAAATATTTCGATAAAAATATTTGACCTTAGATTAAATTACTTTTTTTAGTTAATTATATCATAGGCAAGTCTTTTTTTCTTTAACCGAGTTCGATTTTGGCAAGAATTTGAGCGCAACGAAAGTTGTCAAAGTCAACTAGAAATAAAAAATTTCTTTGTAAAACAAGAGCAATTTAAAAATCTGGATTAAGAAAATCGATGTTTTATAATTAAAGATCAATACCCCTTCGATATCTTTTCTCCCTCGTTTATTCACTTAATCGATTCTCTTTTTCAGTTCTGACAAGAAGACTCCTGCCGGCTTTCCTTGCTCGCGCCGCCGCGCACTTGTGCCCAAATTTCACGCACGTAAGCGGCCCGGCACGGGAGTTAGGAAACTTGGCTTATAACTCTTGCAAACGCTTGAATATGATTGCGATTAATGTACCTGTAGTTAACTTACGATGTAAACTTACGGGCATTACGAAGACATTGCCCTTTTCAATCTATTGAAAACCTTAGTAATTAGATATTAATTTCATTTGTTAAAAATACAAGCTAATGCAATTGAACGGTCTAATAAGAAAGAAACTACCTTTTCCATTATGCCTAATAATTTACGAAAGTAGTTTGCAAGATTTAGATGAGTTCCGAAGTCAAAGAAGAATAAGTTGAAGGATAAGACGTTGGCGCAAGGTGACATTCTTTCTGCGTGCGCGAGAAAAAGAAGAATTTTAGTTAGTCCTTGTCACAGTTTTCATTACTCCAAGAGAAAGAGAAAGAAAGAGAGAGAGAGAGAGAGAGAGAGACTGAGATAAGGCGAAAAGAGTGGCTGCTGTTCCTTAGAAGTGAAAAAAGAAAGGAGTTTAGCCCCTTTTCTTCGCGTGCACGCGTTAAAATTGAAAATTTCGCCGGCGGTACTTGCGACCTTATTTTTGCTCATTGCAAAGAACCACACGCCAATAAGTCCACGTCTTCCTTACTTAGTTCCTTTGGTTTGATTAGTCATTGCCAGCTTACTTTGAAATTTTTCTGTTCAAAGGACTTTGTCCCCGTTAGAGTGCAATATATAGACATCTTTAATGAAAAAGAGAACTTGAAGGACTAGAACAACACAAGATCAAATGTTTTAATCGTCAAATATAGAGAACCGTTTGATAATCGTTAATAAAATTCCGGTAAAAATAATAATTATGCTATAAAATAAAAAGTTATCCAATTATGGTGGCAAAAAAAATTTAGCTGGGAGCTATATGTGGTTGGAACAATTTAATAAATTCTATAATAACAATCTATTCAACGTTATATTTGTGTCCAAGTTTCGTACTAATTTTTCATAGTTTGAGACATACTTTTAGAGTATCAGTGCTTCTAATATTATAATAATCCATGTATATAGTGTAAAGATTTTTAACTTACTGACCGCTGCCGCAACCACATTAGAAAACGACACTAGAATAAAATGTAGAAGTTCAATAGAAAAATCTTTCCGATCGAATAACATCGATAAAACTGTATCAATGGATTTCAAAAGATTTTCCGATGAAAGATGGTAATCTATATTCTGAATTTAGTTTACAAAAATATCCTTAACTCATGCAGGGAGTTGAAAAAAATACATATATAAGTTTCGAGGAAGCCCGGGTATGTCATTTTAAAGTATATAGATACACTGTCGTCGCTACTTCTGAGCCTACTCGTGACTGTGACTATGAAGTAATACTGAATGAAATCTTGCGCAAAATCTGTGAATCAAGATTATTACTATCTCTATTTTTTTTTCTCTACAATAGCCTGGGTTTTTCCTAATCATGGTGGCACTTTACATCAGACGATAGGTGGCTTATTGAAGTTTCATATATGCCTGAAGCACATAAACAAGTAAATTAAATTATTGATGTTTTATAAAAATAGATTATTTTTGTTTGTAACAATCTTACCTGTTCTGCAATGGTCTTAAGCTGCCGTAACATAGCATTGTTTGTTTGTTGAATCATTTTAGAAAAATAACTGTCATTGTTTTGTAATAGTAAATATGGATGATCATATTCCATAACTCTACCGTTTTCCATTACTAAAATCTTGTCACTGTCCACTACCGTGTTGAGTCGATGAGCTATCGTTAACACTGTACACTTGTTGAATTTGTCTCTGATCGTTTTCTGGATAAGTGCATCCGTTGCTAAATCAATGGTAGCGGTAGCTTCATCCAAAATAAGAATCTTGTTCTGTTTGAGTATGGCACGTGCTAAGCAAACTAGCTGACGTTGTCCCAAACTCAAATTGCTACCTCCAAATTCTATCGGAAATTCTAATGTATTAAACATTTCTTTGAGTTCTACATCATCTAAGGCAGACCACAGTAAGGCATCCTTAAACTCATCAACAGGATCGAGATTTTTCCTTAGTGTTGCTTTAAACAAAAATGGCTCTTGTGGAATTATTGATATTTTCGATCGCAACGTCGGTAAATCAACATTCTTAACGTCAACACCATCGATAGAAAGCGAGCCTTCAATGTTAGCTGTGCGAAATATAGCTGATGTCAATGATGATTTTCCCGCACCTGTACGACCAACGATGCCTATCTGTAACAATTTCAATAATTATTTTCACATGAATAAGTCAATAGTAATAAAAAGGCATGCATTATTCAAAAAAGTGAAAATTACCTTTGATCCAGATGCGATAGTAAAACTGATATTCCAAAGAACTGGATCACTATCATCCAAATATCTTAAATAAAGTTTTTCAAATTTAATACCTCCTTTATTTGGCCACGACTTTGGCAATTTTTTCTCTAATTTGTTCGAAGTAAAATCTTCTTGTGGCAATTCTGTATACTGTAACATTCTTTCGATATTTGGCATATAAGCAAGAGATTGAACAAGCCTTATTAACATACTCGACAATTCTGTAGTCATATTCATAATTTGCATCAAAGTTAGTCCTACATATCCTTCAAAAGTGTCATCATTTTTCAGAATTATACAAACATATACAGTTGTGGTCAATAATCCAAGATTGGTTAATTCAGCCCATAGATAATTTGCCGGAATCAGAGCCCAAACGAGAAACTGCGCTGCCGTATGACGATCTTGACGAGAATCAAAATCTTTACTGACAATATCTTCAGCTTTGCATGCACGTATCGTTGTCAAACCAGCTAGCGATGATGCGATAAAAGACAAAACAGGACTTTTTGCTGTAAGATTTAAGCAAATTTGTCAATTTATTATCAACGGTTTTTATAATAATTCAACACTGATTTTACCATTTCCAACTAGTCTTGTTAGTTTCTGAACTGTTGCTACATACATTTTACCAATTAAAACAAATAAGAATATTAAAATGCTACTAGGTATGATGATCCACCAATTGACAATTACTACTGATAAAGTAAGTGCTGTTACCATGAAGAATGGTTGAATGACTTCAAATAAAACTTTAGGCAGAAGATCATCGGCTATGCGGGTATCATCTGAAAAGCGGTTCAAAATTCGACCTGTAAAATATGGAAAACTTAAATTTCATCATCGTATCTTGCAACAATATGCAACATCTATTCATATTCAATATATAAACTAAATTACATAAACTATATTATAATTTACCAGAAGGATTTGATTCAAAAAATCGTAGTGTTGTTCTTATTAAGTGTGAAAACATGTCATTGTGAATATTGTTACTGGCACACAGCATGAATATATTAGAGCCGATGTTAATTACAATCGATAGTATAACTATCACTAAAATGATACCTCCAAGTATTAATGGTATATTTTGGTCTGAATTCACAGAGTAGGTCGTAGCGTTATATTCTACTTTATTTAGTGAAGATGAGTTCCTTTCTTGAATCCTGTTTTAAAATGAAGAGTGAAATTTCGAATAGATTGTTTCTACTTAAAAACTTACCACTTTACAAGTCCATAATCGTAAAACATTACTGATAATACGAAAATACAAGTAAGAAAAACCATTAACAATAGTCGATAAATACCGCCAGCTTTGATATATCGCGAATAGACAGACATCTTGACAGTTCCTTTAGCAATCAATTCCTCTGTCTCTAATGGTTCATTATTAATTTTTGAAGAATTGATTATTGTATTGGATACATCGGTCTTTAATTTTAATATATCTAAACCTTGATCTAAATTATCAGTTTGATCAGATGGTAAATGTTTGAGATATAAGTCGTTTCGTCTAAAATTTTCTATATTTCCCCTGAATTCAATAGTACCCTACATGCAATGAATAGAATTTTAAATGAATAACGTTTTTTTTTCTGTGGTTGTCTACAAAATAAAATTATATACGAAATATTCTCCCTTTGTAAAATGTTAGACCATTACAAACATAGGGTGCATGATATGTAGTTGTGATAAACTTACGGAATTCAAAAAAATAATGTCATCAACTTCCGTCAAAAGCTCCATATTATGAGTGATAATGAGTCTAGTTTTATGCTCAAGTAGCTTATGAATACACTCGTCCATTAATTTTTTTGCAACGCGTGTATCTACCGCGGATAAAGGATTATCAAATAGATAAATATCCGCATCTCTATAAACTGCTCTAAATTTATCACGTGAATATATGGAAAATATGAGTATTAAAAGAGTCAATTATAGATATGAAGTTGCGAACTATTACCTCGCCAAGTTAACTCTAGCGCATTGGCCGCCACTTAGATTCATGCCTTTGTCGCCAACCATAGTCTTGTCAGCGTAAGGCAAATGAGCAAAATCCTCTAAAAGAGCGCAGGCACTAACGACGTTGTCATATCTTTTTTCATCGTATTCTTCTCCAAACAATATATTGTCTCTTATAGAACCAGGAAATAACCACGGTTCTTGACTTGCATACGATAGTTTACCATTTACAAACACTCTACCAGATGTCAATCGAAGTTCTCCCAAAATTAACTTTAGTAATAAACTCTGAAGAAATCGTGGATTAAGTTTGTTTAACCAGTAGTAAATATAAATATTTATGAAAATATCGACCTACTTTGCCAGATCCAACTGCACCAACAATGGCATACAAATTTTTTGGAGCAAAATTTAAATTAATATTTTCCAAGATATGTGATTGATCGTCCAAAGAAACAGTTACATTTTTTATCGATATAATCTCATCAGTATTGTCATATTTTATTTTTTCAACGTTTAAATCCACTTCTTGCATCAATAAAAAGTCCTGAAACCCTCGTACATGTTAACGCGTAAAGGGTCAAAATGGCATAAACGCGACACCGGTCTTTGAGGCCGTCTAACTTATGCTATTCACGACTGAAAAAATTGACAGGCACATGTTTTTGAATTTTGAGACTTGCCCTTTTTGATGGTAAATACGAAATTAATCTAAAAAATTATTAATTATAAAAAAAAACAGTTTAAAAAAAAGCATGATTTCTTCGATCCTTTTTTTTTTTGAAAGCAAGCTCTGAAAGGCTTCCCAGACTGTCAATGGCCTAAAACATTTTTAATCGGTAGAATAAATATCTGAACTTAAAAAAAATGTGATTTAGAAATTAATTTATCACTTTGGTCTTTACAAAATGGTGCTCGCATTACAAAATTTTCACTGATCATTCATGAATTTTTTCGCCTGAAAATATGAATAAATCGAGAAAATTACTCAGAATAAAAAATTCTTAAAATCATACAAAGATTACATCTGAACTTTTTGAAAACTCTTCGAGCACATTTTTGATTTTGCAAATAGCACAATTTTTGCAAAATTACAAAATTGCTTAAAATACTACCAAAAAATATATGTGTATTTTTTAACCTATTTTAAGAACTTTTTATTCTTGTTAATTTTAGATATAAGTCCATTGCTTTCAAGGAAAAAATTCTCAAAGATCAAAGTAGTATAACACATGACAATAAGCTAATTTGATCTTTGAGAATTTTTTTCTTGAAAGCAATGGACTTATATCTAAAATTAACAAGAATAAAAAGTTCTTAAAATTGGTAAAAAAAATACACACAGTTTTTCGAGATGTTTTCAGTAATTTTTTAATTTTGCTAAAATTATACTACTTTTAAAATAAAAAATTTACTCGAAGAGTTTTGAAAAAATTTAGACGTATTTTTGGAGTGATTTTAAGAACTTTAAGTTGAGATATTTATTCCGTCGTTTAAAAATGTTCTAAGTCATTAATATACTAGAAAGTCGTTCAGAACCTATTTTCAAAACAAAGATTGAAGAAATCGTGCTTTTTCTTTTAAACTGACTTTTATAATTAATAATTTTTTAGATCAATTTCGTATTGACCATCGGAAAGGGCAAGTCTTACGATTCAAAAAATCGGACGACCTCAAATACCGGTGTCTCGTTTACGCCACTTTGGCCTTTACAGGTTAAGAACTAAATAAAACTTAGCAGTCAATCAATCAATAAATCAAATGTAATATTGTACTTCAATTCGCTTCATTGAAACACGTAGATCAGCTATGCGCCTTAAAGCCAAAAAAAGTAAACTGGTAATACTGTCTCTTAAATTGTTAAAATGCTGGGCGATGGGTAGAATTTGTCTAGCAGTTATGATGCTGTGCTGACCCAAGCAAATCAAAATGATTACAAAAACGCAGAGTCGATGGCAAAAATGAGCAGTTGCGCCTACTATTGACGTAAGATATGCTATCTTGAGATAGCTTCCAATCTCGAGTCTGAAACGTAAATTTGAAATTAATACACTTAGATGAAAATTGTTATTCAATGAGCTGTATGACAAACCCTCGAGCTATCCGAACGCGATCTTCAAAATAATTCTCCCAAACATACATCTTTATTGCTCGAATGCCACTAACAATTTCGCTGATCAGTAATAAACGTTTGTCGGTTCTCAGAGTTTGTTTTGTTCGAAATATTAAAAATATCTTATTATAAAGTGCTGAAATGAACAGAATCGTAAAATTTGAATTTGGTTTGTCGTGGAACTTTTCTCGTTCTTTATTTACAAACCTAAAACGGGCATTGTTAAAAATATCATTAGTGCAACGCTCAGAAGTGTAGAATTGAGGTCGACGTATTGCCAAATTAAATAGGTTGTAGCAACCACTTGAATAGGCACGATAATCATATAAGGTGAGAAAGTGAAGAAAGTATCAAACTTTGACACGTCGGTAGTAAGTAAACTTATCACCGAGCTATTATGACTTTTACTAGCTGATACTGACATTCGTACCATCTGTAATATGTAACTTATGTAAATGAGAGTTTAGAGTACAATAGTACAAAGTATTGAAATAGTATTGAATACAAAGGAATTACCTTCTTATAAATCAGTGAAGTGTGAGCTATTCTAGCTCGCATACCAAGTCGAGTAAGATGGAAAAAACCATGTCTAGATAGTAGTGACCGCAATACCATGAGAAAAATGAATGCAGTTGCATTAAGGTAAGCCTGCATCTGAGTCATAGTTGAAGTTGGATGAAAGTAAGACATCATTAATTCTAACAAACAAGGTTCTATTGTCCTATTTATAGAGCATACAAATGTAATTTTGATACTTCAGATTATCGATAGACGAGTCGTGATTACATGCGATAATAAAGACAGACTCAGTTTATTTATTGATTTAAGATGAAAAGAAAACATACATAATGATAGTGGAGCCCAATATAAACAAGGACAGTTTAAGAAATTCTCTGAAATATGTTCTTATGAAAGCTTTCCACAAGCTTGGTTTCCTCTTTTTTATGCAAGCGGTATTTTTCTCATTTTGCCAGGCTCTATCAATTCAAATTGTAATGTTATGGAATAATTAAATAATGTTCAAAACAACTTAACTTACATTTCCAAACATTTTCGTAAAATTTCACTACGATCTTCAGAAATAGTGTCATAAAGATCATTGGCTACGAGATCTTGGTTTCTACCATAACGAATCAGATCTGTAAGCCACCTAAACATATAATAATATAAATTAAAATATGTAAAATAATACAGGACGTAGTTTTATTAGAAGTTGCCAAACTACAATACAAGGTTAATTATGTAGGAAAAGCTGACATTAATAGTAGAATAGGAATATTAAAATTTTAGATTGCATATGCAGATAACGAACATTCAAATCAATTCCATTCCAAACATTTAAAACGACTTCAAATAGTCGATATGAATAAATACTATTATCCAATTCTGACCTAATAAATATATATTGTAATTGATCCTCGAATGAACTCAAAATTATAAAATATCTACGATATAAAAACTAAATTAAGCTGGTTTATTGTTATAATATAAGAAATGATGCTTTACACAAATTAAAAAGGTAATAAAATAGCAGAACTCACCAAAAAAAAGTTTTATTAATCCACCTAGCACTGATCAAAGGGTTCGGATTAACGTGATTTTTATTTTTTACACCCATGGCAGTATATTAATTTCAACAATAATATGGTGGTAGCTGATTAACTTCAACATAAATATATAAGAGATATAATTTTCATGAAGTTGACACCGTCCATAGTGTCAAAAAAATGATAACACGCAAAAACATATTGGGGATCAGTATTGAGTTACTAAGAACACCCACTACTCTTGATGCTTTATGTCTACTGTTTGGAATAACCCAGAGAAATGATGTTTGCGTTTATGTTAGTCGCGTCGACTTTAATAACTTATATTTGTTCGAATCATGTGAGTTAACCATTAGATAAGATTTTATATCGCATCGATCAAATATAATCCTCTGCTGTTTGTCGTTAAGTGAAGTAATTTAACCAAGATAACAAATATAATTTTGACCTCTTTTCTAAGCAATCAAAACTTTTTCAAAGTAGTTGTATATCCAAATTTCGATCTAAAGTTCATTTTATCTCATTTCATGAGAGATGCTTTCACTCCTTAGGAATCCAGTAACATTAACCATTATAATCAAAAAGGAAATTATTTGTTTAGTGATATATTCAGAATTTTAAAACATTAATTTTATACATATCTTCTGACATAATCTGTGTTTTTTTTATCATTTTAGTTTTTCAACTTCAAATCTATAATCAATGTATATTAGTAATAAATGGATTTAACTGAAACTTTGAGTGTAACTAGACAAAGACTTCAGATGACTAAAACATTATCGAATTTCATCAACGATTTATTTATTTACATGTTCAAATAAACAAATCCTTGATGTATGAGTAAAAATACCAATCTTTTCAATACTTTAAGAATAAAACAATATTTTTATTTTTTTTAAATGCAATTTTTTCATTGGTCTAAGTTATTGACGCACAAACTATTTTAAAAGTTCTTTATTTAAACGAAGAAAAATAACGATTTATGATATAACTTTAATAATGCATATTAAAATCATTTACAATTTATTATATAATTTCACAAACAGGGTATAAATACCAATATATAACCTAATAAGTATTATTATATAATCCAAAGATTAAATTAAAAACAGTATTATTCTAAGTATAATTCCAGTTTAATATCAATTCTATTAATTATAAATATTTATTAGACAGCCGCTACAATATCAATGATATCTTGAAATATTACCAATGTGGCACAATTATTTAGTTATCGTTCATAGTTAAAAATAAATGAACATCGAGTATCTTGATAAAAAAGTTTATTTAATACTACTACAACGTATGTTTATTACGTATCAAACCATTTAAACATTTTATAATTCTAGAATCGTTTAAGGATATTAGTTAACTCTAATTTTCTCCATGCCTGAAGTATACAATTATGGAATTGATGGATGCGCAAGGCAAATAAAAATAGAAAAACCAATTTACAAAGACGCATATTATGTGCTTTGTAATAATAGAGAGTAATTGAATCAGGGTGTCGCCTGTTTAGACCGAAGTAAACTGAAAATGTAACTATCATTTTTCTACGTTTGTAAAATTAAATGATCGTATATAATTACGCGACCATTATTTAGGACTAAAATCTTATCACTATTTGTAACTGCTATAGGATTGCGAGTTTATTACAACTTCTTCAATTTAATTCTTACTGTTTTCTGAATAAGAAATCAAAATTGGTATTTACTTCACCAAGAACAAAGATTTTATTTTTCTTGACGATTGCACGAATCTAAAAAAGAAGTCGACATTCTGACGTTACTTGTTCTAATGTACCCAATTTAATAAGATCACAATCGTATGATTCCAATTCCTCTGTTGGCCTTCTGCAAATCTGGCTTTCGATTTTTTGAAAGATCATTGATCACTCCTCTTTCTATGTTCTGAAATCATATTAAGAATGACCAATTTATTACATTATATAAAATAAAAATGTACCAGCTTATATTTATAATTTGTATTTACCGATACGAAATGACATCCCTCAAACACTCAAATATGTAATAACAATACAATTCAATAAAAAAATGATGATCAACACGACTTAATATTAGGATACATTATTTTTATTAATTTGGTATTTATACTGTTATGTTTTGACTAAATCAAATAATGAAATATATTCATTATAATCTGTATTCACCTGTGTATATAATACTTTTACTTGCAATTAAAATTAATAGCACGATACATACATTTTTTTAAATCTACTAAAAAAAGTTCTGTCATACTGTTAGCTTTCAACAATGAGTACAATTTATCGGTAATTACACCATTTTTAGTCATTACTCTATTTTTTCAGCTGTTTTATTTTTCAAATTCTAATCAAGCGTTTATATATTTCAACTCGACTTTTTTAAAGATTCATATTTTCAAAAATTCATTAATTGTATTTTTTATTGTCCAATGAATTTAAAAATTACGAAAAAATTAATAAAACAGTAATATAAATACATTGCAACAAACTTACAGATCATGTTTTGAACTATAAATATTTGAATATTACGATAAAGCGTAATTACTTAAAGCAATCAATAAACTTTTACTTTTCAATTAGTTAGCAGTTAATTAATGTTTTAGATACATATTTTATAGAACATTTTTGAAGAAACCTACGATAAATAAGACAACATTAAAAAAATTAAATTATTAATTACGTGTAATTATTTATTGATCGCACTAATTTCTAGTAATCGGTTTGAGTTGAAAGAAATTATATTGTTATTCTGTACAATGTATTTATTTCAAAAAATAAATCTACAAATAGTGAGGAGCTTATAAAGAGTGACTTAAAATACAAAATATATTTAGTCTTAAATTATTAGCCAAAATTATTCTGCAAAAAATCTTGTGTTTTGCCATTTTCTTGCAAACTTCTTCATGCATGCACTTTTTCAAACACACTGCATTCTGAACATACATAGACAATGTCATTAATACATGAATACAAAATATAACATTAGATAAAATATTTTCTTCTAAATAAGCAACTTTATCATGTATCGCAGTGCTTTAATAAATTTATAACTTTTCTAGTGGTTTTAAAAAGTTTCACCGACGATGATAAGCCTACAATAGATGATAAATGTATTTTATTTCTAATTATAACGAATGAGGAAAATAAGTAACTTAAAATATAAACTACCTGCTCAGCCATAGTTATAAGATGTTGCATCATAGCATTACCAGTTTCTTCAATCATTTTAAAGAGATATCCATAATTATTTTGCAAGAGTAAGTACGGATGGTCATATTCCACCACTCGACCATTATCTAGAACTAAAATCATGTCACTGTCCATCACCGTGTTAAGTCGATGTGCCATTGTTATAACGGTGCATTCTTTGAATTTTGTACGAATCATTTTTTGAATCAAAGCATCTGTCATTGAATCAACGTTTGCGGTCGCTTCATCCAATATAAGAATCTTATTTTTCTTGATAAGCGTACGAGCCAAGCAAAGTAATTGACGTTGTCCTAAACTCAAATTACTTCCACCATGACCTATGAAGTAGTCTAAAGAATCAAATATTTGTTTAAGATTAACATCTTCTAGCGCAGACCATAAAACAGCATCGTCAAATTCATTGAAAGGATCAAGATTTTTCCTCAATGTGGCGCTAAAAATAGCTGACTCTTGTGGGATTATTGAAAGTTTTGATCTCAATTTTGGTAGATCAATTTTTTTAATATCAATGCCATCAATCAAAAGGGAACCCTCGATTTTTGCCAATCGGAATAATGCTGATATTAGTGATGATTTACCAGCTCCTGTACGACCCACTACTCCGATCTTAAAAAAAGAGAAGAAAACAGATAATTTTGTACGTATTTACAAAAGTTCGAATGGGTTACCTTCGATCCAGATTTTATAGTGAAATTTAGATCCCAAAGCACTGGATTGCCATCCGGTAAATATCGTAAGTATAATTGTTGAAATTTTATTTCACCTTTATCTGGCCATGAACTTGGCAATTTTAAATTAAGTTCTTCTTCGCGCAATTCCTCTTGCTCCAAATGGGTAAACTGTAACATCCTCTCTACACTAGTCATATTTGCAAAAGCCTCAGCAAATCTTTTTACTAAGAATGACATAATCATAGTCATATTAAAGATTTGCATCAAAGAGAGGCCAACGTATCCTTCAAAAGTTTTATCATTTTTTAAAATAACACAAATATACACAACTGAAGCCAATAACCCAAGGTTTATTAACTCAATCCATAGAGAAATTGCTGAAACTGAAGCTAAAGATAAGAATTGTGCTTCAGTGTGGTGATCTTGACGAGAATCAAAGTCACGACTAACGATGTCTTCAGCTTTACAAGCACGTATTGTTGTTAAGCCGGCGAGTGATGATGCAGTGAAAGCCAATACCGGACTTTTTGCTGTAAATATTTTATCAATAAATAAGTATTTTTGAAGATTCTTTGTAGTGCATTTACTTACCATTTCCTACGAGCCTTTTGATTTTCTGGATTGTCGTCACATATAATCGACTAAGCATAATAAAAATAAATATGGAAATGCTACCAGGAATGGCTATCCACCAATTCACTATTATTGCCGACAAAAGAAGTGCAATTGCCTGAAATACCGCTTGCATAGTTTCAAACAGAGCCAAAGGTAGAACATTGTCAGTAATACTTGTATCCTCCGAAAAACGATTCAAAATTCGATCTAGAAGTGTAAATTAATTGCCAAGCTCTATTTTTAATTATCAATAGAGAATCTGAAATTTATGAAGTACTACTCACCAGAAGGATTTAGTTCAAAAAATCGCAATGTAGTTTTCATTAATTGCGAAAACATACTGTTATGAATTTTGCTGCTAGCGTTCAACGCAAATCTATAGAATGATAAGTTTACTAGAAATGAAGTAGATATAACAAGTAATATCAAGCCTCCGAGGATCAATGTAGAATTTTCCTTAAATGATAATTCCAATTGTGAACCGTTTCCGAGAAATATAATGTTATCTTCAGTTTCATTTCTTTGAATTACATTCCTCTTTTGATTCCTAACGTTTAAATTATAGTATAAAGAAATAATTCAATTCAGAATAAAAATCTTTTTTAAATTACCATGCTGCAAGTCCTAAATCAAACATGGCCACTGATACCACGAAGAAACAATTGAACAGTATAATTAAAATGACGTAATAGAATCCACCAGCATTGATATATCTCGAATAAATTGACATCTCCATAGCTCCTTTAGCTATTAATTCTGCCGTTTCTTTTGATTCCTCTTTTTTATCATTTATGTCGAAAGACTCTGTTATTAAATTTGTATCAGGAAGTTGCAACTCCGACAAACTTTTCTCCGAAGTTGTTGTCGCATTCGATGGAAAACGTTGCAGGTGATGATATCTCTTTTGAAATTCTTCCATACTACCTTTAAACTCGACTTTTCCCTATCGCCAAAAGAAAATAATGATAAATTTTTAGTGACGGTAATGGTAGTAATAATAATTAAAAACTCATTTACAAGATCAAGAAGTATAATTTCATCAACGTCACTAAACTGTTGCAAATTGGGTGTAACAACAATCCTTGTGCTATTTTTTAGTAGTCCATTAATACATTCTTTCATTAATTTCTTTGCCACTCGCGAATCTACCGCTGACAAGGGATTATCTAATAAGTAAATATCTGCATTTCTATAAACTGCTCTGAATAACGAATGGAAAATTGTGTTACAAAGTTTAAATATTACTTGTTTAAATATCTTAGAGTTAGGATAATTTGTGGAAGTACCTTGCTAAATTAATTCTGGCACATTGGCCTCCACTAAGATTAATACCTCTTTCACCGACCCAGGTTTGATCACCACATGGTAATTGATCGAAATCTTCCAGAAGTGCACACGCTCTAACTACTTCATCATATCTTCTTTCATCGTATATCTCTCCAAATAATATGTTATCTCTTATTGATCCAGGGAAAAGCCAAGGTTCTTGACTCGCGTATGAAATTTTACCATACATTGACAGTGTTCCGGATATCAATGGGAGCTCCCCCAAAATTAATTTCAACAAAGAACTCTATTAGAAATACAATGTCGATAAACATAATTCAATGAAACCATAAAAATATCAGCTATCCAAACAATTTACCTTGCCAGACCCAATTGAGCCAACCACAGCGTATAAATGTTTTGGGGCAAAATTCAAATTAATATTTTCGATTACATGCCATTTTTCATCCCAAGATGCAGTCACGTTATCTATTAGTATAATTACGTCGCTACTCTCATCAGCAATTCTTTCTATGCTTGAGTTGACTTCTTGCAGCAACAAAAAATTCTGAAAATCCTGAACTAGGTAAACTACCTCGAAATTTCCAGTAATATAAACAAAAACAAATATTATACCTCTATTCGCTTCATGGAAACACGCATATCAGTTATATTCCTAACACCGTAGAAAAATAAAATAATAATACTTAGCCGAAGATTATAAAAGTGTTGAGTAACTGGCAGGACTGTATGAGTGGTTATTGTGTCATATTGTGACACGTATGTCAATATGACGGCAAAAACACAAAGTCGATGACAAAATGTAGTCAGCGACCATACTACCGATGTAAAATAGGATATTTTGGTAAAGCCCCGAATTTCAAGTCTAAAATGGTTACAATAGCTATTCAATTTTAATTATCCAAATAGACTGATGCATGAAAGATTAATTATATACCTTCTAGCCAGACGAACGAGTTCCACAAAATATTTTTCCCAAACGTACATCTTTACTGCTCGTATTCCATGAATTATTTCACTGATTAGAATAATTCGGTTGTCCGTTCTCGAAGTTTGCTTTGTACGAAGTTTAAAAGTTACCTTACTGTACAGAACTAAAAAATATATATTACTTTTCATTCTAAATATTATTTTACGTAACAACAGACCTTGAATTGGTAGGGACAGAAATATCATTAAAACAATCCCAATTAAAGCAGCATTAATGCCGACATATCGCCAAATTAGATAAGTCACAATCAACAACTGTATTGGTACAATAGGTATGTATGGTGTGAAGGCAAATAGAATCTCTAATCTGGCGACATCAACTGAAAGTAGACTAATTACTGAAATGCGAGTATTGCGACTAGACGATGATAATCGTATCATCTACAACAAATATAAATTTAATACAATACATAAATTATAAAACATTTAGTTAATGTCATTACCTTTTTGTAAATCAGTGAGCTACAAGCTATTCTAACATGCATACCAAGTCGATACAATTGAAATAAGCTATGGCTAAATAAAACTGTACGTAATATCGTTAAGACAACGAATAATGTTGCATTAAAATACGCCCATTGAGCAGTCATGGGTGACATCGAACGAAAATATGACATCATCACTTGTAGGAGTTCAGGTTGAACTATCCTAAAGATTTCATGAATACATGAAAATATATTTATAAATTAGATGATAATAAATAAAGACAGTTGCCTAACGTGATAATGCTGAACCCTGCAGGAAGAGTTGAGGATTTCATGAAATCCCACCAGTACGTTTTAATAATAACTTTCCACAAATTTGGCTTTCTTTCGTGTACACACGCATCATTTAATTCCTTTTTCCATGCTCTACAAATTCAATCATTTTTATCACCTCATAATCACCAAAAATTGAAGTACACAATCTTACTTTTCTAAATCATATCTGAGAGGTTCACTGAGATCTTCAGAGACGGTATCATAAAGATCGTCTGCGCCAAGATCGTACATTTTTCCATACCAAATGATGTCTTTGAGCCACCTGACCATTAAACATAAGAAAACATAAGAAAATGATGCCCGCTAATAAAATATAAGTTGCATTTATTCTTTTATTCCTATTATAATAAATCATATAAAAGTGAAAGAATAACTAATAACTTGCAAACATACCAGAAAAAAATTTTGTTGATAATACCAGCGCGTAATAATGGATTTGAATGAGCATTTTTTTTATTGTAAACAGCCATCGCTGTGTAGTCATTTCAACAATCAAATGATGTCAGTCTTGTTATAATTAGCAAGTAACATTTTTCATCATTTGTTTTAAATTTTCACTGTTGTAAATAAAGCAGTCAAAGATTAAGAATTACGTGGATCAATTTGATTACAAGTTCATATTATACTATCAATATAATCGGAAATTTTTTTAACTTACAAATCCTAACGACACCTCAGTTACGTAAATTTTACATATCAAAAGTTTAAGTAGTTAAATATCTGAAAAGAAAATATTTCATCAAGGTTAGAGTGGAAAATAAAGGAAAGTTTAAACACTGTATTTATTAAATCAAATTAACAATTATTATCTTCATTGTTTTCATAACCATCTGAATGATTAAAATCATTACAATTTTACACATAAGCATGTTACCGAATTATAATTTAGTTAAAGACTGGTAAAAAATAAAAATTTGTATCATGTACTTGTATTCGAATTCCTTTTACTTAATTGAAGTATTACTTGAAAAAATATTTGAGAAACAATCAATGACGTGAAGTAAAATGTTCGCTCGAAAGTTTGCAGATCAATAGTAAGCTATTATATAGACAATGGACATTGATTTTTCTTTTTTTATAAGTAGGTCGATCAACGATACCATTATTGAAATAAAAAGTGATTCGTCAATTCGCTGACAATTATCGAAAAAAATAAATATCTATAATAATTGTCTTCTATCGAAAGATATTAAACTGTTTGGATTTCATTCTTTAGAGAGTTTATAGCTTTTGTAGAAAAATAAAATAACACTCAAATCTCTTGTATCACATAGTAATTGGTTCAGATATTAATAATAAAATATAGCTGGAGCGAGTTTTTGAGCGAAATGCTATATGCAAGCGTATAAAGCACTAAGACAATACAGTGCATTAAACAATTATAAATGAACTGGATATGAGTAACCTTGACGCACCATTAATGTATGAAACTTTGTATGAAGCCTTTTGAAGTTTCAATTAATTTCTTGTAGTACATTCTTTTAAAGAAAATATATTAAGAGGTATTTAATTTTTTACTGGTTGATTATTATTTTAATTGTTTAATTTAGAATCAAATATTATTCACAGGAGTTATGCATTTCAGGAAATTCTTTAAACGAATTTTGATAAAACATCAAAATTTACTAAGATCTTAACAATATTATTGTAATTAGTTTAATAAACCGGCTACATTGAAATTCACTACAAGTAAGGTTCAGTGTCACATTTGTCGTAACAATCAATGTTATGCTATATAGTGGATTACTTTCAGAAGTTTACGAATATACACAGGTATATATAAATACATATGACAAACAAGTGTACTTACGTTTGCTGATTCATGGTCAGGATACGTACTAGGTTCTTGTTACCAATTAATGTTAATTTTTTAATCGGATTATTAATATATGTGTGTATGTAGGTGTGTGTCTATATGTGTGTGTATGTGTGTGCGTGCGCGAGCGTGTGCGTGCATGCGCGCGTATGTATTTTAATTAGTGGTTTACGGGGCCACTGAACTTTATTAACTGTTTATGTCGAAAAATTATTTTTTTTTAATTAATGAAAGTATTGTAATTCTCTTTTTGGTCCCGGTGTAAGATATTTATTTATTTTACATTTGATTAATTACAAACAAATGAAAAAGTAGTACCAGTCATTCAAGTGTCTATGTAATTATTATAAAATTATAATATTTTAAATGCTTGTTTAAAATATTTTTTTAAATTAGACGTCGCATCAGTTTTCATATCAATTTTTTATATTTAGTGTAATGTATTGCGCACTGACCAATTAGACTATATAAACTTACTACACAAGCACTTCCCAATCTATTTTCATCCAAGAATGAACTTGAAATCTCTTAACGTTATTACGTTTTTAATGTATTCAGCTACAATGAATATATAAGTAATAATTCGTCTTATCACAGATAATAAGTTCAGACCCACATACATAGTGGTAAAAAAATCCAACTGTTTTAGATATTTTTATGAAAAGAACACAGCACAACGCCGACATCAGTCATACTAACCACTGATATTGAACATGCAACCACCTCACTGCACTACTTTATAAACGTTGAATACTCGATTATCGAGCATTTTAAAATCCATACAAGTCTTATGCACTTGCAACGTCACAAGATGCGCGTGCATCCATAGTCGAATGCGCGTATTTACGACAATTGACATGAAAGTATGGGCGTTTTTCCGGAAAATTACATAAAATAAAAAAAAAGAGTCAATTAAAAAAATAACAATTCCAAACTTTTTAGATAATTTTAACTTTTAAAAATCCGGATTATAATTTTTGGAATCATTACCAGATGAACGAAATCTCGATTTATTTCCCCTAATTCGTATGCCAATATCGATCATAAAATATTATGATTTGAGGAATGTATAAATTTAATATAAGTACATTAACTTGAAATTTCATTTTTGATGATGTAGTACACAGTAAAAGGATAATCTAAGATAATAAACCATGTTACTAGGACTCAAAGTGAGTCATGGCCCACTTTGAGTCCACAGCCGTTTGATTCTCCTTTCAAGTCCAAGTGCATCATAATAAATTTCTCCATTCTGGAAATATGATCTTGAATAAACTACTTTTGCAATTTCTATATATACACAGTTTTTCTTTAAAATATTTTATTCAGACAGGTCATATAAACTTGTATAATTATTTATGAATACGTAGTTTGCTTAAGTACAATATCCATTAACCATGAAAAAATGCAGAGCAGAAAATTAATGAAAAATAATAATATTACGAACATAAATAATATACACGTACACTAAACATATTTACTTTATATAGTATAAATTAAACAAACTTATTTGTTATATCACAAACTTATGTAACTCATATTTGAAAGCTGAAATTCTTTTCAACAATAGACAAAGAAAGAAATAAGCGAATTATTTTATAGGAAAACCATATTCTTGTATTCACTGACATTATACGCATTGTGTATTGTGAAATAAAATTGTAATTATGCTATAGATAATGAAATACTACCTCACGATTATAACATTAGAGAAAACCGAAAATAATAAATGTGCTTGCAGAAAGTTAGTTATTCAAAACTCTGTTCACTGCTGAAAAAGAATCTGTTCCTCTCGATAATTCATACTATTATCAGTCATCGTCATCATATTAATCAATACTCATTCATGACCATTTTTAGGTTCTTCCTTGCTATTTAATTCCATCAATCCACAATGTATTCTAAAGTGCAGTCTCGATTCTAGCGAATATCCAGTGAAGTTTTTCCTGGTAAAAAAAAACATACGTAAAAATTATTAAAAGTATTTTTTTCTATAAAAATAAAGTGTAAACATTTTACACTGAAAACGTAAAATAAATTGATCATTTTCTTATTTTATTTATCTTTGGCACCAATAACAAAGCATTAGTTTAAGATTCGTTTTAATTAACGTGTTACTGAGTATAAAGTATATAAACGGTACAGAAAATTAACGCAAGAATAGTGCAGCACAAATTTGCTATTTCAACTTAGTTTCGTAACGACTCCGTGTATCAAGTGATTTGAATTAATCTCACACAAGAGCGCGTGATATAACAAAGAATTATCTGGCGCGTCAAGAACAGCCTCGTCATTGGCTTACCGGTTGATGCTTATTTGAGATACCTACTTTGCATTTTCTAACAGAGATATTGCTACTTGTGTATCTCCTTGATCTTTAGCTAACAATGCTAATTCAACAGTCGCAAATGGAAGTAGATAAGTGTCATCTCTGATCTGCTTTTCCATTTCTAAAACTTTCCTTAAACAATCTTGTGATTGTAAATTCAGCTTCAGTTGACGAAAACAAGCTCCTTTGAGAAGTAAAATTAAAGCTTCATTGTCGACTTGGAATTCGTTCTTACTAAAATTTGGAAAAATGCTATTATTTTGACGAAAAGAAATGACATTTGTAGATGGCGTGACTTACGGATTATTTTTCAAAAAGACCTCTTCTTCTTCAATGCATTTGAAGACGCTCAAGAGATCATTCTGAGATTTGCCGATTATCCTAAAGCAGTTCCACAAATACAAAAGCTCGTAGATGGGAAGGACTAGATATTTCTTTTGAGCGAAGTATCGCTCGGACTTCTTTATCAAAAACTTTTCCATGGGCAAGGATTTGCCAGCGATACGTTGCTTGTAGGTCGGCACTTGTGCCATTAGCTTATCAACGTTCATTTGCTCTTCGCTCTTTGACGAAGGCTTCATCATGAGCATTATAGCAGCCTGCTGATAGAAGTATATCGTACGCGACCAATTGGATTGTTTTGAGAGAAATTCGGCATATTTCAAAGCTGATTCCCACTGTCGTTGAACGCTATGAACCCACATCAGTTCCCAAAAACACAAATTATGAAATTCAGGCCGAAGATTCGGGCTTTCCCATGATTTCGTGTACCATTCGACGGACTCCTTAAAATTTCCTTTCATAAATTCTAATCTGCCTTTCAAAAATAAAAACCACGCTCCTTGTGGATAAACAGCTAATTGTTCATCCAATGCTTGGTCACACCATTTTAAATCGCCATCCGAATCGCTCATATTAGGTACTGTTACTGTGTTATAAAACAGCAAAGACATTGCACAAAGAATCTGACGTAGGCCTCCACGCTCTTCGTAACCAGCTAGAAGCTGGTTAAGACCATAATTCTGAAAAAGTAGAACCGATAATCAAAGATTGGCTTAGAATTTTTATAGCGTAGGATAATATGGTTACCTTATCTCCTGAAAACCCAACAAATTCGAGTAACTTAATAGTTCGCGTAGGCAACAGTGATATCATCTGAATAAAAAAATAAACGATTATGAAATCGAAATGTACACTACTCACAAAAATTAGGGATATAAAAAACATTCCAAATTTTGTGGTAATTTTCAACAAGAGATAACTCGGAGAGAAATGGTGGTACAGAAAAAAAGGAAATTGTAGTTTCACGTTTCTAGTTTTCAGATTTGAGCTATAAAATTTTTTAGTGTAAGCAATTTTCAAGTAATCATCGAAAAACGAACAAAAAAATTTTTTTTCTAAATTTTCTAAATTTTCTAAAAATGTCTTCTATCTGCCATTTTGATACTTTTTTAAGCAATTTAATCAGCTTTGATTTGCTTTTTTTAAATGGCACCGTTTGATGATTTAGCTGATACGATGTTGACTGAACAAAAGTTGAAATTTTACGAATTTAAGGATATTTAGACATTTTGATGTAACTTTAAATATAATGGATGAATAAAGGAAATCGACTGTAATTTTTTAACGGCAAAGTGTCCCCATAACCTTTAAAACAGTAAAAAAAATGCAAAAAAACTTTTGTCCAAAATAAAATTTTATTAAAAAAAATTTTTAATTCCAAAAAAATTCTAAAAAATTAAAAAAACTGTAGCTAAAAACAATAAAGAATTAATTAATGAAGCACTGTGTACATGCTGAGAAAAAAAGTTTTTTGAAAAATTTTTTTAATATTTTTTTTATGCATATTTTTCTTCGTAATTTTTGTCTTTGAATACGGAATTGACTTATTATTGCTAAAAAAAAATTTTTTAATTGAAAAATTGAATAAAAATCTAAAAAATTGCTTATTACGGTGATTTTTGTCAGAAACGTTAATTTTAACCCTTCAAAGTACTAAGAAAAAATCGCAGGACTCCGCAGTTTTGAAGGGTTTTGGGGACACTTTGTCATTAAAAAATTTCAGTCGACATCCTTCATTCATCCATTATATCCAAAGTTATATCAAAATGTTTAAATATCCTTAAATTTGTAAATTTTCATCTTTTATTCAGTCAACATCGTATCAGCTAAATCATCATACGGTGCCATTTAAAAAAGCAAATCAAAGCTAATTAAACTGTTTAAAAGAGTTTTAAAGTGGCCTAATATAAAACTTTTTAGCGTAAGTGATTTTATTTTACAGCTCAGATTTGTAAACTGGAAACGTGAAGCTGTGAATTCCTTTTTTTCTGTACCGCCATTTCTCTCCGAGTTATCCCTTGTTGAAAATTAACATAAAATTTGAAATGTTTTTTATGTCCCTTAATTTTTGAGAGTAGTGTATAACAATCATTAACAGTATTCAAAATTATATATACCAAATTAAATGTACCAACTCCCAATCGGACACCACTTTCAAAGTGCATTTTGTGTTCCTTACTTTCCCATTTCCTAGTTTCTAAAATTTGAAGGCAATCTCTGTAAGTAAAATACAAATTAAATTCAAATTAAAATTATCTAATATTTTAGAAAAACATTTACATTGAAAATATATTTCAATGAAAATGTAATTAACGATATTGCTAAGTAGCATTTTTTCAAATAATACAAAACTTACTTATACGAAAGAAAGCAATTGCGAATTCTAAAGCCAGCTTTAACAAAACTAACAAGCGTTTCATCTTCGATAATGCTTAGCATAGATTTGAAGAGCAACGCCTCTGTGTAACATAATTCGGCATGTACTTCTCCTGTAATATTAAAAATTAATTATTTTGTTGTACCGTGAAAGAAATCATAATACTTATTGAGTGTACTTTTGCTTGTAAAAGAGATACTTTTTTCAAGAACTAAAAAAATCATGATTACAAGTAAATATTTCTATAATAGTTTTTTTTAACAACATAAAGAATTAAAGATTTTTGATAGCAATTTATATACATTATGTACATATTATGCTAAATATTGTGCAACACTAAAATATGTCATTTTTATTTTTGAAAAGTGTTAAAATGATGATTGTGCATTTCAGTTTTTAATGAGCGTAACACTTTAAATGCTTTTAGCGCAGTGCGTGCACGCGATTCGTGATTCGTGATTTTCGAATGATTTCTCCATACCATAAGATGATGATAATTAACAATAAATCATAATGAATGAAAAAATTTCATTACCGATAGTGTAGAAGTCATAGTTGGGTCTTTTCACAATTTTGCCAATATTTTGTATAGCAGTAGTGTGTCGTCGACGTTTTGAGCATACAGCCATACATTGCTTCAAAGTTTTGGACGCTTTTTCTATGTATTTCTGCAAGCAACAAAGAAAATGTACGTCTGTAAATAAAAATTTAATGCTCACTAAATTTGAATCGAGTATCTATGGTTCTCACGAATTATTTTCCGTTGTTAATAGTGACCAGGAAAGCGTGACCAATTCGTACCTCGTTAATTTACAAAAAAAAAACAACACTACAAAATAAAATCAACAAATAAGTTTTATATAATCTTGCGAATAATAAATTTGCGTCGAGGTAACGAAAAACGCAAATTTTTAGAAATCATGATAAATTATACGACATCAACAGTACGTCATGAAATCTACTTTTTGTCCAGTATTAGTATGCAAGAGTAGCTAGTACTCAAGTTTGTATCAACGTAAACGACTTCTTCCTTCTAAATATAAAAAAATAATGTGAGCGATTGCTCGGCATATATTCTGAAAAGCCGTCGCATTAAATTTGCATTTTTGATGCAGCACAGCAGAACATTGTGGTTTACCTATATCGCATTCATTGCCTCGTGGTCGGTTAATCTACATGCGTTTTGTAAAACATACATTTAAGTATCGATTTCGTCAATTACTCAGAACAAGGTCACGATGAAAAAGAACGCGTAGCAACGATCTAGGAAATTAAAGTCACAAAAATAATGACTCGGAAGTTCCTATTGTATTTAAGTGATTTGATCATAGGCTGGTTTAATGCGAGATATAACGTTGAAAAGTACAATCGCGCCATAATGAAGTGCCCGGATGTTTGACCTGTATTTAACCGTTGACATTGAGATATCTTCAATGAAAGCGCGTAAACCACTTTAATTACTCTACTGCAAACAATCTAATTGTAAATGCTTTAGCCTGAGATGTTATGTCACAGTGAAACTTGGAAAAAAAAAACGGTTTTTTGAAATTACTAATACTCATTACCCGTTCGAAAGTGAGAACAGCATCCAGATATGCGAATACAGCAGTACCCAGCGAACAGTACATATCACAGTGTGCATACGGTTCAACTGTCTTCCTTGATTTTTCAAATTCATTACTGAAATAATAATAGATAGCCTGCTTTGCTATTGCTGTAGCCGTTTCGAAGTCCAAAGATGACGGCCTGCCAATACCAATAACATTACGTTAACTTCGGCTATGTAATTGAAAATGATAATTGTTGAGGCTTTACGCTTGTAATAATTTTTATCGACAAGGCTGTGGATGGATTGTAGAGGAATAATCTTAATAAATTCAAGCGATAAGATATAAATGGTAAAGCGTTACAAAATTAAATGTCTACGTATCACTGATGAATTAAGAAATTATAAAAAATCATAAAAATGGTTGCTGCGTACTCAATTTTTAATTCGTAAGCTCACAGTTCTGCACGTTAATATAATTTAAGGAAGAGTACTCACGGAGGTAGTTCTTCCTGCGCATCTTGGAACTAAAAACAAAAATAAAAATCAACATAACATTAATTTGTTGTACAGACTTGTAAATAGTCGGTCGATACACACAAGTTACTCGTCGCAAATAGTTATGTTATACGTACCTCATCGTCTGCTTCGTTATCAGACATTGTTGTGCTCGGGTCAGTAGAGCTGCAACAAAGAGGGAAAAAAATGATGCACTCTCGCGCAAAGAACAACGCACGCTCGGCCGATACACTTTTGAATTCGAAAGGCCGCGTTCCGAAAGGCACATTTCCTTTCGTATTGTATGTCACGAGCGACGCGAAATATCTATCGACAGACAATGCACTCGCGCTCCTTGACTTACTCAGTTCCAAATCGCAAGCCAGTGCACGTCCTATAAAAGGGAAATTTGGAGCTCGAGCGAGGATCGAAACGGCGGAGGTCTCCGGACACAGCGATGCATAGTACACGGTGCCGTGCGCGCTCGCGCGCGCGATGCGATGCCTCACTTCCTCGGCTCAACAACTGATCGTCGAAGTGTAACTCTCTCGCGTGCAGCCAAGCCGCTCTTTTTTTCCCTCTCTCCTATATACACTGCTTGATCTCTCCTTCGCGCTTTCTATCTCGCTCGCACTGATTAGGATCGCGCGCGCAATTTCGCTACGCGTGTGCCTCCTTTTCCTACGAGCTGCCGACGCTTATAACTGCACTCGAATTTATCAGTCTAAGTGTGACGAGTAAAAACCTGATAGCTTAAACTGCTTGACCTTGGTGATTACATGTACAAACGTAATGTTTCAGTCCCCTGTCTATTCTATTATTCTAGTTTGTTACTGATAATCCGCGACGTTTTTTTTTTCTCTTTGTGCAATGCGAAATACATCCACGTTACTGAATCTTGCGGTAGTTCAAAGAGGATTATTTGCAAGCCTCACCTGGGTTATAACAAGGTTTTACGCAGAGTGAGAGTTGAACATTTTCACAGATGAGTAGAAAGTCTTGGCAATCAGCTATACAAACTATGAGCATCGATTGTAGCTTAAAATAATATCTAATCGAGCACAAGCGAGCGAAATTCCGAAGCGCGAATCACGATTACAAAAGCTGATCGACACTTTACATATTAAGTACGAATTTTCGTTTTGGTTACTCGTTTGCGATAACAACAACGTTCAGTGTATCAGCGTATCCGTAAGGTATTCGTTTTATTGCGCTCGACTTGGGAGTATGTACGTTCCAACTGAAATGATTTCGTTATACGGAAACCTTATTGCTGCCGCGTTTCCATGCCTGTGTATAATCATACATCTACTGTCAGAGCTAGCTGCTTTACACATATATATACGTACAACGTAGAATAAAACCAGATGACCATCAGCTGGTCAAGTAACAGTGGCAAATTTATTAAAGATTTGAGTCACGCAACAAGTGACATTGAAAAGCCACTGCCAAATACTAAATTTCTTTAAAGTTTTATTTTTATGATTGAATTATATTTTGTATTCAACACTTTCAAGAAATCAGGAATGAAACTGTTCAAACTTGTTTTTTCTGATAAATCTTTGAATTGGTTAAATTTAATATATTGCAATGCTGGTTATTCGTACTAAAGTTTCTAAAGCTTATATTATTACTGATATTTAGTGCTTACAATGACATCACAAAAAAAAAAAAGAAAAGAAACTAGTTACGAAAAACTACTACTTTAGTGCATTTTCCTTGATCACTCTGCCAGCATGTCGACAAACATGATGAATGCACTTCAATAACCGATGCAATAAAAAAAAGTGGCGAGCAATAAAACACGGCTCATCGCCAAACTCGCGTCCAACTGATACGCCAGCCCGTGTGTATACGTCATTCGTATATCATCTTTGACCGCGAAGAGGTGAAGATGAACTGCGCGTACAGGCAATAAAAATAAAAAAAGCATGGTGCACTTGTCCTATCGATTCGCGTCATCTTTTTTTTCTCGCTCTTGCTTTGTGAAAAGTCCGCTGTTGTCCGTTCCGCGGACAGTTGTCGCGCCCGGTTTTGATGCGAACAAAACTCACGCCGGGAGGCAATAAATATCTCCGAGAGAGTAGCACTCGTAGGAATGGATGAAGAACGTTAGCTAGAGAGAGAGAGAGAAAGAGAGAGCAAAACCGCACTGACGGATACTGTACGGTGTGATGACTGGCTCCCTTTTATTTATTTTTTTTTTTTTTTGTTTCACTCTACTGTTGAAGTGTTGGAATATATGGGCGGTCGAGGGCCAAAACTTTTGAGAACAAAAAACATTATTCTTTTTTATTTTCTTTTTTCACGCGCGCATTTTGGAGATTAAAGCACTACTATTTCAAAAGTATTTTTTGGGAGTTCGACGTAGTTTGTTTGTAATTTTTTATTACGGGAAGCTTGTTTTATAATTATAAGCTGATTGGATAAGTAAAGTAAGAAATTTTACATTTGTATAATGTTCCAGGAGATGGATGAATTGCAATGTTCTAGCATTTCAGGAATATTCCTTAGACATTCTTTTACAATTACAAATGAGAAGAAACAAGTGTCAATGAATACATGATGTTCTTTTTTTTTTTTTAATTAGAGGTACGCAAATATGACTATACTCAGAAGATTCAAAATGAGCTATTTAATTTCAACATCCAACGTATATGTACGTAAATTCTATCTGAAAATTAATGAACCCAAATGAATTAAAAAAAAATCAATTCTGTATTTTTAATTTCGAAACTGTTGAAAAAATCAAACAAAAAGAGACCGTAAGAACAAAAAATTGCAAGAGAGAGTACACAGAAAGAGAGTGAGAAAAGTTGGGAAGAGAAGAGAGAATAGAGCATGAGAGTAGGAGGCAAACACATGTCCACGTCACCGGCATCGCTCCGAAATCGCGCGAGGGATCCCAAAATTTATGTCGACCAGTGAATCACGTCAACATTTGATTTGTCGATGGCTTTTATGGCGGCAAGTTATTGCGGACGTTATGTACAAATTCGGCGTGATGGCCACCCGACAACAGCAACAACAGCGACGAGAAAAATATGGACGCAAAAAAAAAATAATAAAAAGAATGCATCGTGGATTCGTAAATGAAACAGAAATTCAAGAATTCTGCAATGGAATTGTCAAATGCCAAACATATTTTACTGTATTTTTTTATTATTTCTCGTCAATGATACTATACATTTCAATTGGAATGTATTAAAAAATCGTTTCTGTAACAATGTCATTCTAATTATGGATATGTTTGGAACTGCTTTAAAAATTGTCAGTAGTCGAGTCTAGCGTATTTTTAAGTCACCACATCTCGTGCCTGATTGTCAAATTCTTCAAGAGGGTGTGTGAGCCGATCCTCCTGCTGGTAATAATTGAATAATTTTATGAACAGTTCAATGAATATGCTAATATTTTTGGAAAAATTGCGTATGAGATATAATCTACTAATGCATTTTTTAAACGTATAATTTGAAACCACTCCGCTTATTATAAATATACTCCTCGATATCTTTATCCAGCTATATCGTGAATTTCAAAATAGTGTTACTTTCAACTATGTTCACAATACTGATATGATATATATTTTTTCTAATAATATCTTGACATAAGATCAAGAATCAGGGAACATCTAATACAGATTGTATTAATTGTCTGAATTATCTAAAGCAGAAAGTTAAAAAATAAAACATTCAAGAAAATTAGGAGCACGACGGCCACTTGACGAAAAATGTAGACTTATACCCACATCGCACACGCGCACAACGCAGGAACTCTAGTTGTATATCGCAAACTGCGAGTGGCGCTTCAGCAATATATCAAGCCAGTACGACGAATATATCATTCATAATTTGTTCGCCGCGGAACGCACAGTTGATTTGTAGCCGTGTGGCGTCCCGCGCATCTCTTTTTTTTTCTTTCCTTTCTTTTTTATTTCAGCATGCGCGCAGATTGAAATCAATACCCGATAATGTCTGTAAATCAGCGTAACAGTGGCGCGACGTCGCCTACCAAAAGTGCCATTTTAAAGAGGGAGAATGCAGCTGCAAAGAGAGAGAAAGAGAGAGAAAATGGATTTTCGCGCGATCGATTGTTACGCCTGGAAAACTCGACTTGACTCCGCAGTCTCTCTTTGGCGTAACGCCAAAATTTCGGAGGCTCTCGATTTACACCTCGGCGCTTCAAACTGACACGTGAAGTGGGCAAAGAATAACGATCCCTTGGCCGGTTCGGCCCTCGGAGATACCAGCCCTGGCCGGCTTCCCGCCCCGAGAAAAAGACAGGCGGGTTGACCGCGTCAATTATGAAAGGCAAGTCGTTAATAAGGAAAGCGGCCCGTAAGGAGAGCTCCCACGAGCGGCATTACCATCTCTCATGCTTACCGCTTAACGGCTCGAAACTCCATGCGCGGCACATAGTAGTTGCTTGCTTACACTTTCTCTCCTGGCAACTCGGGTCGACCCCTTTTCTTTTGCATTATTGCATTAGACTCTCGAGAGACACGCTGCGGCGTGGTGTCGAGGACAAGGACTTTTCGTATCGTTGCCATCGCGTTATTTCAGGAGGAAAATCATTGCTACGTCACTCGAACGCAATGAATGATCAGTCGAGCGAAACTTAGAAATTCGGCGAACGCGATATCCGTAGAATTTACGGTACGAGCGCTTCGCCTCCTCTATCTTGGCTTCGGCGAATGACAAAACGTTTGTACGAGCTAATTCTCAAGGGGGAGGGGCACGAGTCGAAGACAAACGAACGGGCAAGTATAGCAAGGAGCGCCCCCCCCTCTCTCTCTCTTAGCGCGTTAAGATCGCAAATCCATAAACGCCATAAAGCAGCGATTTTGAGCTCGAGCGCAATTCCCGCGGTGGGTGCGCGCGATAGCGTGTGCCCATAGGCATGTCTCTCGCGAATCTTAGCCAGAGTTTTGCGGCACATACGGAGAGGGCTGAGAGTTTGCGAGAGGACGACGTAAATTTTGCAGAGCGGGTCGCAGTCGAACTCGCGCTTGATATGCCGTTGGGCCGTTATCGAGAGCGAGGTGACGTTCCCGGTTATCGGCTTGCAACTTCTGTGCAACGAGGCTACGTCGTCGTCGGACGGGAATCGGCACGTGGATCACGCGGACATCGGCGGCGATATAGCCGGCAACGCAGGCGCAACGGAACTGCAGTTTTCCGAGCTCGATTAGCGCGGGTCTCTAATTTAGCCTCGCCAGCGTCGCGGTCGCGCCGTAAGTCATATTTACCGCTGGTAGCGGCGGTGGCGGCGGCGGCCGACGGAGCTTTCTCCCTCTCGCCAAGCGAGCTGCGCGTTTCTGCTGAAATACGATGTCCCCGGGTAGCAAGCAAACCCAAGCCCTCTGCGCGCTCTCGTGCCATTCCCGCAAGTTGTAACTGCTGTTAATTATTGAGCTCGTGTATGCACGGCGCGGAGAGAAGAGCAACGACTTTGCCTCCCCCTACTGTACACCTCCTTTCGCTTGCGTGCGCGAATCATCGCGCTACAGGGCTTGCGATGCGTTGGCTACGGCGTTCGGCCAAGCTGTAGTGCATTCGACCATTTTCAAATAGCTGCACGATCATTAGCTGCAATTAAGCAATCGGACTTTTTACCTTGTTTACTTCGCGCACTCGTCGCCCGCTCTGCCGATACCAAACAGTTACGACGAATTTGCATACTGAACGCGACCGAAGCTGATGGCGTGATGGATGCGCTATTTATATGAACGAGTGGAAATACCGCTGTACAACTTGTTATCTGATAAATAGCAGTTGACCTCATTCGTTGCGAATCGTTCGCAACACGCACGCATTTAGCTAAGTTCCATAGAAGAATTGACTATCCTACAAATCTCACAGAAATAAAACCAAATTTCAAATTAGGACATTTTGCCGACTCAAAATAAGTCAACCATAATTACATCTCGGGTATTATTTAAAAAATATTAATTTCGATGTAGTTAATATTTTTGCTTGGTTTCGTCTCCTTTAGTATGTAGTAATCGTAATTTTCAATACAAAACAATTCAAATGCTACCCGCCGAAAAAGTACCACCAATAACCGTCGGTTGGTACTACTTGAAATCCCTTGACGAGCACCCCCACACATTAACGTTTTAAAAACATTTGACATTTTCAGAAAATCTATATTAGCAGCCGACAGAATACAATGCACTACCCCAATGAAGTAGACAACTTTTCTAACCTTCAAAAACAACAAAAAAAGGCCTTGAATCATTAAAAATCTGTCGGGTTCTAATGATATACCGCCTTTCCCTTTCCTTCGGTGCTTATGCTCATGTACTGACGTGTCCCACTCTCCCTGTAAAGTGTGTGTGTGAGAGAGAGAGAGAGAGAGAGAGAGAGAGAGAGAGAGAGAGAGAGAGAGAGAGAGAGAGAAAGAGATAAGCGTATGTACCTCTCGCTCGCGACGTGGCAGAGTATAGCCTGCCACAACACTGCGGGTCCTGCTTTTAATTTTTTGTATTCTGTTTAATCTCTGAGTGTCTCTCGGTAATAATTTGAATTTTATTTTTTTTAAAGTTCAAGCGTAGTATTTTGAGCTTGTTATGAATCTGCAACGTTGATAAAAACAGTGAGTATACCGTTGCTGTCTATCGGCCGAATGTGACGTTAACACATGTGATATTACTTACGTGCATATGACAGATTCTAACTGCAGCAATCTTTCGCACAAAGTTTTAACGAGATAAAGTGGGATAACGATTGGAAGTTGTGTATAAGAGATTGATTTGTTCAATAGAGAACTGCTGCATATAAGGCTATACTATTTTTCATACTACTACGTGAACCAGACTCTCTTGCGTTTAGTGGTTTTCAAAGTGGGTGAAAGTTCTAGCTGTGTGAAATGGTGATTTAAACTATCTAGTGATCTGAAAGTTTAGTGGATATTTATTTTTATTTGCAAGGTGTCATTAAAAATGCCTTATTTTTCATAATACGTTTTCAATTATTTTGAGTGTTATTACTGTTATGAATTTTTTAATTCGCGCAGGGTTTTTATTCGACGTCTGACAGATATTGTAACATTTGTTCTAAAAAAATAATACATGGCGAAAACTTTAAGAGGTTATACGTTTTGAAAATATAAAAATTATCAAGACTTTTTTATATAGTACTTATACGAATTAGTATTTTATGGATTTGAATCAAATTATGTCTTATTTTAAATAATTCATGATATCTCTTAGAAATCTCACTATAGCATAGGATACTTACCATATGTTTGAGAAATAATTTTACTTTTTTTTCCTTTATCAAGTATTCATTCAAAAGTGTTTGTATACACTAAATTATAACTGTTATTTACACAATTTCATTCAATAAAAATATTAGAAATAAACATTCATTAAAAAGAAAATTTTTTTCAAGAGTACATTTGGAAATTGTTGCAGATTGAAAATGAATCCACAATATATGCAGCAACAAGCTTCATTTTATGGAGCACAAACAAGTCCATCTTATAGAGAACCTAATGCAAATCTTCCACCAAACGGTGTCTCGTCAGGAAATAATGTGCCACCTACAAATATGCCACCATTTGGAAATAATGCACATCAATCATTACAACCAATTCAAAACAATCTTATAGATCAAATGTCAAATATATCTTTATCTGGTCCGCCAAAGGTACATTTAAATGTTATTATTTAAGTAACATTTGTTCTAAACTATCAACAAATCTTACAATTTTTATCTTTCACAATGCAGCCTGGTCCTCCTACACAAGCTCCTCCTCAGATGTTTGCATCACCTCAGAATGGAATAAGTAACCAAAATCACGTTCCACCAAATGGAGATCCTACAAGATCTGCTCAAGCACCACCACAGCAGAAGCCTCCATCAGTACAATCAAGTCTTCCATTTTCACAAACATCTTCCACTATACCTCAATTCCCAGGACAACAATATTCAGGACAGCCAGCAGATTCTATGTCAGGATTAAACATTCCAAGAAACACTCCAAACAATAATCATATGCCAGGAAAACAAAATAGTTCACTTATGCCAGGACAACAACCAAACCAGATACGAGGAATGCCAGTAGGTCAACCATCGCTAGGTGGACCACATGTATCTGGTCAAACTTCTTCTTTTTCATCAAATCAACAAAATTTATCGAGCCCACCAATGCCTGTGCAAAATTTCTCAAGTTCTCAGCCACCAACAAGTCAGCCAAATATGGAAAGACCATCACTACCTAGTCAACCTGGTCATCTCCCTCGAATTCCAGGACAGCAGCAATTTAATCAACCACCAGGTCCTCAACACTTATCTGGCCCTCCAATGGGAAATCAATCTAATTTATCAAGACCACCAATGCCAGGTCAACCAAATTTCCAGTCTTTGCCTCCATTTTCTAATCAGAGACCTGGACAGCAACCATACATGTCAGGTCCTCCATTACCAGGACAGCAAAATGGTCCTTATGGCATAAATCAAGGATATCCACCTCAACCTGGACAACCTGTAAGATATTTTATTTTTAACTCTGAGATGAAACTTTTAACTATCTATAATATATTTTGTTGTAGCCTATGTTTGAAAACCAGCCAACATATCCAGGTGGAATGCCATCAGGGCCTGGATCTTATCCAGCTGCTCAAGCTCAACAAGGGAAAAAACTTGATCCTGATCAGATGCCAAGTCCAGTAAGTTTTATAAAAGTTCAATACTAAATTCATATTTTGTAGATATAATATTCATAATTCATGATTTGTAGATTGCAGTATTCCAAGATGATCAAAAAATGAAAGGAGGTGATTTTATAACGAATCAAAAAGGATTGGTCCCTCCATTAGTTACCACCAAGTGTATTGTGCATGATCAAGGAAATGCATCCCCGCGATTCATAAGATCTACAATGTACAGTGTTCCTACAACTTCTGACATTATGAAGCATGTAAGTCTTTTAATTATGTAATCTTTTTCCTCTCACAAAAATGATTGTACTCCCTCTCATGTTTTTCTTATAATTACTTATTTGATCAAAATATCATTTCAAATTATTGAATGTTTAGACGCAAGTTCCATTTGCTTTAATATTATGCCCAATGGCTCAAGTTGAAGATAGTGAATATGAACCACCAATTGTTGACATGGGAGAAATTGGTCCAGTACGTTGCATTCGTTGCAAGGCGTACATGTGTCCATTTATGCAGTTTATTGATGCTGGCAGGAGATTCCAATGCATGTTTTGTAAAGCTACGACTGAAGGTAAAGATAAATTATAACATTGCATTACTGTAGCTCATATTTAATTTAATATTTACTTTTTCTAGTTCCAGCTGAGTACTTTCAACATTTAGACCACACTGGTCAGCGACTAGATCGTCACGAAAGACCAGAATTAGTGCTTGGAACATTTGAATTTATTGCCACAAAAGATTATTGTAGAGTGAGTGATCCCATGATAAGCGAATTAAATACGAAAAATTTCAAAAAGGCAAATATATAATGATTTATGTTTCAGGACAATATTCTTCCAAAACCTCCGGCACTTATTTTCGTTATTGACGTCTCGTACAACAATATCAAATCTGGCTTAGTCAATTTACTGTGTTCTGAAATAAAAAATATTCTAAAAAATTTACCAATCGATGCCGGACAACAAAAATCGAATATGAAAGTTGGTTTTATAACCTACAACAGCAGCATCCAGTTTTATAATTGTAAAGCCAATCTTGCTCAGCCACAAATGTTGTACGTTAGTGATGTACAAGACGTTTTTATGCCACTTCTAGAGGGTTTTTTGTGTGACCCAGAAGAAAGTGAATCAACCATTGATAGTTTAATGGGACAAATTCCAATCATGTTTGGAGATACTCGAGAAACAGAGACGATGCTTGGACCAGCAATTCAAGCTGGATTGGAAGCTCTTAAAGTAATACTCTAGGAAGATAATTCTTTCACAAAATATATTAACTATTTACTTGCTAAAAGTGTTTTAAAAAAACAATTTTATAGGCTGCTGAATGTGCCGGTAAACTTCTTATATTTCATTCGTCGTTACCAATCGGAGAAGCACCAGGAAAGCTCAAAAATCGTGATGATCGTAACGTACTTGGATCGGAAAAAGAGAAAAGTATTTTAGGTAAGTTAACTAAAACAAACATTGATCGTCACAGTTATTCAAAATTTTCAAAAATTTTATACAAAGTATATATTGTTTGTAGCCCCGCAGACCAATTTCTACAATACTTTAGGTCAAGATTGCGTAGGTGCTGGATGTAGCGTTGATTTATTCCTTTTCAATAACTCGTACATCGATGTTGCTACTATTGGTCAAATCAGCAGATTGACTGGTGGCGAGATATATAAATACACATATTTCCAAGTAAGTACACTACCTTTATTTTAGTTTGATAAAAATTGTGAAATCACATAAATTAATTCTTTAATTAATCTATTGTTAAGGCTGATATTGACGGCGAGAGACTGATTACAGATATAATCAATAACATAAGTAGACCAATTGCCTTTGATGCCGTGATGCGTGTTCGAACGTCGACCGGTGTGAGACCAACCGATTTTTACGGGCACTTGTACATGTCCAACACGACAGATATTGAATTAGCTAGTATAGACTGCGACAAAGCTATTGCTATCGAGGTCAAACACGATGATAAATTAACAGACGAAGAGGGTGTCTACATTCAAGCCGCTCTTCTTTACACGTCTTGCAGTGGTGTGAGACGATTGCGAATTATTAATTTGAGCTTGAAAACTTCTTCTATGATCACGGAATTGTACAAGTCTTGTGACTTGGACGCCATGATCAACTTCATGTTAAAACAGAGTAAGTAATTATCTTATCCTAGGTTACAAAAACTTCGTAACAGAATTGCTGGATAAATGTCTGTGTTTCTTCGTTCTCATAGGTGTAAGCAAATTAGTAGAGTACTCGCCAAAGCAGATAAAAGATGGGCTCAATACTAGAGCTGCCGCGATGTTGGCTGCTTACAGAAAACACTGTGCTAATCCATCAAGTGGTGGACAATTGATTCTACCAGAATCTATGAAATTGCTGCCGCTATATATTTGCAGTATGATAAAGAGTGATGCTTTAACTGGAGGTAAACGCATTTTTTTTTAATTTTTAATTGAACAATTTTATTAATAACATTCGATGAAACAGGTGCTGGCATAACGGTGGATCAGAAGGCTTTCGTTATGATGTTGATCTCCTCTATGCCCATCATTGAAACAGTTGCGTATGTATACCCAAGATTATTGGCATTGCACAATCTTCAAGGTAATGGGTTTCCACCAATGCTACGCTGTTCAATTGACAGATTTGAAGATAATGGTGTTTATTTGTTAGGTAAGTTCAAATGACTGAACATTATTGAATAAATGTTTTACAAATGATCTACGTTTGCAGAAAATGGAATTCACATGTTTATGTGGTTGGGTTTGAACGTAAATACCCAATGGATTCAGGCTGTTTTTGGAGTAGCGTCTGTTGCACAAGTTGATACCGATAAAACTGGTATTCCTACACTGGATAATGCTTTGAATAAACAAGTCAGAGAGGTTATCAGCCAAGTGCAAAGTGAAAGACGATATTGCATGAGGGTATATAACATTTATTCAATTTTCGATCTTTAACGAACTTTCTTTTTTCTAATCTAATTAATGTATTTCAGTTAACGCTCACAAGACAACGAGAAAAGATGGAAATGGTTATGCGTCATTATTTGGTTGAAGATCGAGGAAACGATGGGTCTTTGAACTATACTGATTTCTTATGCCACATGCATGGAGAAATTCGCTCCCTTCTCAGTTAATGTATATAAAATTTACATCAACATGAAACATTTTTTATAGTGCTATATTATTGTTTACACAACAGCGCTAAGAAATATTTGATAAAAGAAATATATACACACAATTTATTTATAACTGTTTTAGTCTATTTTAGAAATAAGCTTACAAAGGTTTTGTTTATTGAACACGTTAATTTTGAAGGTTATGCAATTTTAAAAAATTTGTTCTAAATATTGAAAAAAAATTTCGATTTAGTTAAGAAATTGATTTCATGATTTAGCAACCAGTACTACATGCTTTGTAAAATATACTTTATATTATTTGAAATATACAAGAAAGAATGAATGTAAGAATTGTTATATATACATACTGATACATAATCTAATGGGTAATTGTAAAATTAAAATTCTAATATATTTTCATATGGAAAATTTATTGATAGCTTAACAATATTCAGACGTACTTCATATAATAAACGTTTTATTCAAATAATTATTTTGATGTATTAATTATCCAACTGATTGTAACTAAAAATACTTATTTACTGTTTTAAACTACTTTAAAAAGCCCGCGGTTTACGATCATTAAATTAATCAGCTGATTGTCACAGATACGTTTCAGCTTATTCGCGTTCCTAATTCCCATGTTTCTAACTTCCAAGTGCCAGTGGTTTCTCATCGTTTAGTTTACGTTTACTCTCATTAGTTAATTATTTTTATTATTTTTAATATAAAACAATATGGAAGGAATAATAAGCGAGGAAAAGAAAAAATTAATAGAAGAATTGAATAAAATGATTAGTCGAGCAGATTCTGTTTTAAAAGAAGTGTGTGGATATTATCAATGGGATATCAAGGACGTTGAAAAAGTCGCTGTACGACTTAACCTAAATATTTTTATTATCTCTGATATTGAAATTGAAATGAATGTAATCATAACTGTATATTTCTTGTATTTCTAGGAAGAAAATTACATGATTTGTCCTTTTAACAAAAGCCACGTAGTTCCAGAAAAAAGTATGCACAGGCATTTAGAATCATGTGAATGGAGTACTCTTGGTTATACAAAAGATTGTAAACCACTACCAGAATCAGCTATTCCAACAGATTCTCCTTTTACCATTAAATTTGGTAATAATTATTTTTACGCAGTTTTTTGTTACTAACTTTTATGTAATATAAAAACTTTTAAATTTTCTTATCAATACTATTACAGATATTGAACTTCAATTCAAAGTCCTTCAAGAAGCAAAACAGAAAAACCCTCAACTCAACATAGGTAAAGCTTTTATTTCGATAAATCTCTGAATAATCATAAAGTTTTATCTATTTTATTCAATAGCTATGGTTTTTTCCAGAAAGCTATGAGTGTTATTTTCAACAAGGAATCATATCCTTTTTTTCATGTCTTTTGTGCTGTACATTACAATATTTTTCTTATTTTAGAGATACAATGAGAAATATCATACATTTTACTATATGTATGTAGTTATTACTTACATTATTTTAAACTGCAACATTTTTTACACGAAAAATAGGTACAGATGAAAAATTGATTCCAAAAACTTCAGACAGACTCACAAGTGATTTCACAAGAGATGAGCGAAAAGCAATATATGAGTATGTTGTTGCTCATACACTTGCTCCTGATGTTGGTCAAGATATTGCAGATTTAAATAAACCAGAGTAAGAAGGCATTTATGAGATTTTTATTTATTATTTTTTGTTTAATAAAAATTTGCTTTCAATTATTTACAGAAAAAAAGAGGAAAGAAGTGCATCACTTTTAGAGTTAATAGCTCAAGAAAGAAATCTGAAACGACGTAAAACACGGTATAGAGGAGTTCATACTAATAAAAAATCTCATTTAGAAATTATGAGAGAAGTAGTTCAACAGCAAATGGAAATGTACAAAGAATACCTTGCTGAAAAGTATGGTGTTCAAATCCCTGATGAAGATCCAGAAAATTCATTTAATAACATTAAGGATGAAACACGCTCTAGTTTACATTCTGAATTTTCATCTTTTAAGAGCAAAAGTCAGGACATGAATCGTGAATCAAATAGATCTAGAGATCATAATACAAATTATAGAGAAAGTACAAAACATCATAGCTATGATTTACATAGATTTCATTCTAACGAATATAATGATAAATCTCAGGAAAGTTATAAGCATTATAGTAGAGACTTAAGTAACAGCAGCAGACATTCTAGTCGGTACGAAGATCGTGATTATAAAAATCATTCAAAAGATTCATCAAGACGACACAACTATCGTGATGATGTTGAATATACGTCTCGTAATAAATATGAGGACAAAAATTACTCTTGTAAATACTCGGATAAAAGTCAAATAGATTATACGAATACGAATAAACGCTGCGATAAAATAAAGACAATTCGCGATAATAACCGTGATTATAATGATTCAGATAAAAGTTGTAACGATAAGGATCGCAGTAATCTTAAACGCAATCTCAGTAGCTCAATTGATAAAAACTCTTATCCTAAATCCAAAACTGACACTAATAGTCACATGAACGACGAAAAACATGAAAATAGTTATAAAACAAAAAAACAAAAATCAAGTAAAAGTAGTAAAGAAAAGAAACACAAAAAATCAAAACATAAATACAAAAGTCGCAGCAGAAGTAGGAGTTAAGTTACGAATTTTATATGATTAATTATGTTATATTTTTTATATGATATGGAACTTGTATGAATAATTCTTATATGCAAACTGAAATTTATTAAATCAACTACTAATAATTGTGTTGTTTGAATCTTAGTTACCTACTTGTAAATAGTACCAAATGTAAGTTGTACTTATGTTCATCATGCAAAAACTTTAAAGGGTGGTTGTAAATAATTAATGCTGTGAGTTTAATATTTTATAAATTTTGTATAACTCTTGCAAATGTAATTTTGTATAAAAAAGTTGCTAATAAATTTAAAAGATTTATCAACCTATTAATTGTCTCTTTAATCATTGTACCTATATAAATCTAATTTTTAATTTATAATGTTTGATAGCAAATTTATACATTTTCGAGTATGTCTTAGCTAATATTACACTACTGAAATTAATAAAATACCTGTCTTTAGTTGTCACGAATAAAGCATTATTCCGCTCCAATTATTTGTTAGTTGACAAAAAATTCTTATTCATCATCTACAACTTCAAAGTTATAAATTAAAGTTTGTTAAAACCACCTATAACAATAATTTAATCGAACAATTTTAGATTTTATAAAAAATAAAATAGAATGAACTTGTGTCTACTAATTTTTGTTCATTTGATTATATAATATTAATGTCTAGCGGGCATTGAATTATCAATGTTATTAAAATTATTATTGTGGTCATTAAAAGCATTACACATTTTTATTCATTTACATGTTACCGAGCAAAAATGAATAATTTGAATTTGACGCAGTAATGGTTCTTGGACAAAAATGATACAGTAGCCAATAAAATTAATTTAATTTTGAAAAACTCTGTATTGGTAGCAAACCGACTAGTCAAAAGTTTGGTCGGCTTGCTCATCAATCACGTAAACTACAAAGGTAAATTAGTGGTAAATTTAATAAATTCCAGTCATTGAACAATTATATTGATCGTCATTAACCTAAAAGTAGTACACCGATGTAAATTTGACAACACCGCATGAAAAGCGCGGTGACCGGCCGCAACAGCTCAGGCTGGCAGAGCGGGCCGCGGCGCAGAAGGCCACAGGAGCCAGCAGCTCGACTCTCAAGATGGCCACGTCGGACTCGAAGGCTCCACTGAGAACGGTCAAAAGGGTACAATTTGGCATCCTTTCTCCCGATGAGATCGTGAGTAACTCATTATTTAACCTGATGAATAATCTTATCAAATTACTTTTCCCCAGCATTATCCATTTATATTCAATCTTGTGAACGCGTCGTGGTCGCCACGGCCATGGCATGCCTTCATAACTAAAAATTTTTCGTGCCACAATCAAGCATCGTCACGAGGTCGTACTTTGTTGTTTATTGGTGCAATAATTGCGTTTAAAAGTTTTTTCTAACTTATGATATTAGGTATTGTAAAAATTGAGGTTCGGTGATATAAGAAGTGCATTAATCGACTGTACTTGTATTTATCTGTATATACATGTATATAGTGTTGTCGAATTTCATCATATAACAATACCAAACGTTTGGATATTTCTTGATATACGTTTTTATTATACCTCATGTTAATTAATTACATTTTACAATTAGACTTTTGTTTGGCAATATGAACAGGTATATATAATTTCTATCATTTCAACAAATTAAATTAACAATTGTTAAATAATATAAGATAAAGAGTCATATTATAAATTCTACATGAAGTTAATTTATCTAAGTGCTAAAGTAAATATTTTAATTTTTATAAAATAAAACAATGGCCGTCATATAAATTAGAGTAAGGTTTGAGTCACTAAATGATCAGTAACACTTTCATTTCTTTCAAATTCAGATCGGTCATAATTCTAATATTACGTGAAACTTTTTTCAAAATACTTCATGGTTGAAAGTCTTAAATTTACATTAAACTTGTTGATGAATAAATTTTTGATATAAATGTGATTTCATAAAAATTACTTGAAATTACTAAATGTATTTTGATAACTATTGTTTATTGGAATCTAATATTTGCTAGAAAATAATCATATTTCATTTCACTTCTCTATAAAAATTAACATCTGTTTTTGATATTTATGAATTATAATTTATTTTTTAGTTTTGTTCTTGAAATTGCTATTGTTTTATTTTCAACAATAATAGTTCTGTGTTTAATTTAGTGAGATTTCTTAGATACTTGCTTATAAATGTGAAAAATTGAATTCAGTACTTTTAATAGTAATTATTTGACATTTTATAATTAATACAACTTATTGCATTAAATAAAAATTTCATGATAATTTGGAAAATCAAGTTTAATAACTACTTCTATTAAAAAATACATCAATACAAAAAACCACAACTTAATGCTCTAATAATTTGAATTTAAGGCAAGCCCTTGTGATTGTGCATAATACTATAATGTGAATCAATATGACTTATATCTTATGCCATATTACTATGTACAATAGTTTATATATAAAATAATTATATGCAAAATTGTCGACATATCAAATTTGAATAAATAATAATTTTTTTTTTTTTCAGCGTCGTATGTCTGTTACAGAGGGGGGAATTCGCTTTCCGGAGACTATGGAAGGTGGACGCCCCAAGCTTGGTGGACTCATGGACCCCAGACAAGGTGTTATTGACAGAAATTCTAGATGTCAGACTTGTGCTGGCAACATGACAGAATGTCCTGGACATTTTGGACACATTGACTTAGCAAAGCCTGTTTTTCACTGCGGTTTTATAACAAAGTCTATTAAGATTTTAAGATGCGTTTGTTTTTTCTGTTCGAAGCTACTTGTTAGTCCAGTGAGTATAGTTTAAAATAATTTTTATTGTATTATTATACAATATTTGTATTATTATATAATTTGTCAATAACAATTTTTTTCTTCAGAACAATGCAAAAATGAAAGAAATTGTGATGAAGACAAAAGGTCAACCACGAAAGCGTTTGACATTTGTCTATGATCTTTGTAAAAGTAAGAATATCTGTGAAGGTGGTGATGAAATGGATATAGCCAAAGATGGACAACCCGAAGATCCCAACAAAAAGCCAGGTCATGGAGGTTGTGGTCGTTACCAACCAAATCTTAGACGATCTGGACTTGATGTAACAGCTGAATGGAAACATATCAATGAAGACTCACAAGAAAAGAAAATCATTCTGACTGCTGAACGGGCTTGGGAAATTCTAAAACATATTACAGATGAGGAATCTTTTATCCTTGGAATGGATCCCAAATTTGCCCGCCCTGACTGGATGGTAATCACAGTACTACCAGTTCCACCTCTTGCAGTACGACCTGCTGTAGTTATGTATGGTTCAGCAAAGAATCAAGATGATTTGACTCACAAACTCTCTGATATTATTAAGTCAAACAACGAGTTATTGAGGAATGAACAAGCTGGTGCAGCTCCACATGTTATTGCTGAGAACATCAAAATGTTGCAGTTTCATGTAGCCACACTCGTTGACAATGACATGCCTGGCATGCCAAAGGCTATGCAAAAATCGGGTAAACCTCTCAAAGCTATCAAAGCTCGTTTAAAAGGCAAGGAAGGTCGTATCCGAGGTAATCTCATGGGTAAGCGTGTGGATTTCTCTGCGCGCACCGTCATCACACCAGATCCGAACCTGCGAATTGATCAGGTTGGTGTACCCAGGAGTATCGCACAAAATCTCACGTTCCCGGAAATCGTCACACCATTCAACATTGACAAGATGCAGGAACTTGTGAGAAGAGGAAACACGCGTTACCCTGGTGCCAAGTACATCATTCGCGATAATGGAGATCGTATTGACTTGAGATTTCATCCAAAGCCTTCTGACCTCCACCTACAATGTGGTTACAAAATTGAACGACACATCAGAGATGGTGACCTAGTTATTTTCAATCGTCAGCCAACTCTTCACAAGATGAGTATGATGGGTCACAGGGTAAAAGTTTTACCCTGGAGTACCTTTCGTATGAACCTCAGTTGTACTTCACCGTACAACGCCGATTTCGATGGTGACGAAATGAATTTACATGTTCCACAATCTATGGAAACTCGAGCTGAAGTTGAGAATATCCATGTCACTCCTCGACAAATTATCACACCTCAAGCCAATAAACCTGTTATGGGTATGCATTGTTCTATTTGAAAATAGTACAATTATTATGCATATAAATAAATCATTAATTTCATTTTACAGGTATTGTACAAGATACGCTCACAGCGGTCAGAAAAATGACCAAGAGGGACGTCTTTATCGAGAAAGAGCAAATGATGAATATCCTTATGTTCTTACCCAGTTGGGATGGAAAAATGCCACAACCTTGCATCTTAAAACCCAAGCCTTTGTGGACAGGCAAACAGATCTTTTCCTTGATTATTCCTGGAAATGTAAATATGATTCGTACTCACAGTACGCATCCGGATGACGAGGACGACGGTCCTTACAAATGGATTTCACCTGGAGATACAAAGGTCATGGTGGAGCACGGAGAACTTATTATGGGTATCTTGTGTAAGAAGACTCTCGGTACATCGGCTGGTTCTCTGCTGCATATTTGTATGTTGGAATTGGGTCACGAAGTTTGTGGAAGATTTTATGGTAACATCCAAACTGTAATCAACAATTGGTTATTGTTGGAGGGTCACTCGATTGGTATTGGAGACACTATTGCCGATCCTCAAACTTATCAAGAAATTCAAAAAGCTATCAAGAAAGCCAAAGAAGATGTCATAGAAGTTATTCAAAAAGCTCACAACATGGAGCTTGAGCCAACACCCGGTAACACACTTAGGCAGACCTTCGAAAATCAGGTCAACAGAATTCTCAACGACGCTCGTGACAAGACTGGTGGCTCTGCCAAGAAATCTTTAACTGAGTACAACAATCTAAAGGCTATGGTCGTTTCAGGTTTGTACATTTTTTATTATCGCGAGAGTTCTAGCCAGTAAATAAAAAATAAATCACAAATCCAATTTGTGTTTAAATTTCAGGTTCTAAGGGTTCTAACATCAACATCTCTCAAGTTATTGCTTGTGTAGGCCAACAGAACGTCGAAGGTAAACGTATTCCTTTCGGTTTTCGTAAGAGAACTTTACCTCACTTCATCAAAGACGATTACGGTCCCGAGTCCAGAGGATTTGTCGAAAACTCATACCTTGCTGGCCTTACACCTTCTGAGTTCTTTTGTCATGCCATGGGAGGACGTGAAGGTCTTATCGATACAGCTGTTAAAACTGCCGAAACTGGTTATATTCAGCGTCGTTTAATAAAGGCTATGGAATCCGTAATGGTGCATTACGACGGTACTGTCAGAAATTCAGTCGGACAGCTCATTCAGTTGCGTTACGGTGAAGACGGACTTTGTGGAGAAACCGTTGAGTTCCAGAACTTGCCTACTATTAAACTCAGCAATAAGGCTTTCGAAAAGAAGTTCAAATTCGATCCGAGCAATGAAAGATATCTTAGGCGAATCTTCAATGAAGACATTGTACGTGAGATGATGGGCTCTGGTGAAGTTATTTCTGAACTCGGTAAGCTTTTCTTCTATTATTACTTATTTTTATTACCACTTTGTGAAACGACTAATTGTACTCTATTTATTTATAGAGCGAGAATGGGAACAATTGAACAAAGATAGAACAGCTCTCCGAGAAATCTTCCCTAGTGGTGAATCGAAGGTTGTGTTGCCTTGTAATTTGCAACGCATGATTTGGAACGTACAGAAAATCTTCCATATCAATAAGCGTGCACCAACAGACTTGAGCCCCATGCGAGTAATTCAAGGCGTGAAGGATCTTTTGGAGAAATGTGTGATCGTAGCTGGTGAAGATCGTCTCAGCAAGCAAGCCAATGAAAACGCCACACTGTTGTTCCAGTGCTTAGTACGTTCAACCCTATGTACGAAATGCGTATCTGAAGAATTCAGGCTGTCTAGCGAAGCCTTCGAATGGTTGATTGGAGAAATCGAGACTCGATTCCAGCAAGCTCAATGTTTCCCAGGAGAGATGGTTGGCGCCTTGGCTGCTCAGTCACTTGGTGAACCTGCAACACAGGTATAGTTTTATTGAAATACAAAAACATTACTATTTGCAATATAATTATTAATAATAAAAATTGTGTTTAATTTATAGATGACACTGAATACTTTCCATTTCGCCGGAGTGTCATCGAAAAACGTAACACTTGGTGTACCTAGACTCAAGGAAATTATTAACATCAGTAAGAAACCTAAAGCTCCTTCATTAACTGTATTCTTGACTGGTGCAGCCGCAAGAGATGCCGAAAAAGCCAAGAACGTTCTTTGCCGTCTTGAGCACACGACACTCAAGAAGGTAACTGCCAATACAGCGATTTACTACGACCCAGATCCACAAAATACAGTTATCTCAGAAGATCAAGAGTTTGTAAACGTTTACTATGAAATGCCGGACTTTGATCCAACTAAAATTTCACCTTGGTTATTACGTATTGAGCTCGATCGTAAGAGAATGACGGACAAAAAATTGACCATGGAACAGATCGCTGAGAAGATTAACGCTGGATTCGGTGACGATCTCAACTGTATTTTTAATGACGACAACGCCGAGAAGCTTGTATTGCGTATTCGTATAATGAACAGCGAGGAAAATAAATTCACCGACACTAATGAAATCGAGGAGTCTATCGATAAGATGGAGGACGATATGTTCTTACGTTGCATTGAAGCGAATATGTTGAGTGACATGACTCTGCAGGGTATCGAGGCGATCAGCAAAGTATACATGCACTTGCCACAAACTGACTCAAAGAAAAGAATCATCATCACAGAAACCGGTGAATTCAAGGCTATTGCTGAATGGCTGTTGGAAACTGACGGTACCAGTCTCATGAAAGTACTCAGCGAGCGAGACGTCGATCCAGTCAGAACATTTTCTAACGATATCTGCGAAATCTTCCAAGTGTTGGGTATCGAGGCCGTGCGAAAGTCTATTGAGAAAGAAATGAATGCGGTGTTGCAGTTCTACGGTCTTTATGTCAACTATCGTCATTTGGCTTTGCTTTGTGACGTCATGACTGCCAAAGGTCACCTTATGGCCATCACACGTCACGGTATCAACAGACAAGATACCGGTGCTCTCATGAGATGCTCGTTCGAAGAGACTGTCGACGTGCTGCTCGACGCTGCGTCTCACGCTGAAGTCGATCCTATGAGAGGCGTGTCCGAGAATATTATTATGGGTCAACTGCCACGTATTGGCACTGGTTGCTTTGATTTGCTGCTCGATGCTGAAAAATGTAAACAAGGTATCGAAATACCAATGGCTGTTGGAGCGAATATCATGGGTGGAACTGGAATGTTCTTTGGCAACGCTACAACACCAAGCATGAGCCCACAAATGACACCATGGTTGGGCGCGACACCAGGCTACGGGGCAGCGGGAATGTCTCCAAGCATCGGCAGTGGAATGACTCCCGGTGGCGCTTGCTTCTCACCATCTGGACAATCTGACGCATCTGGATTATCCCCAGCGTACTCAGCTTATTCGCCACAACCAGGAAGTCCAGGCAGTCCTGGACCCAGCATGAGTCCATACCCGATGTCACCAGCTGGTGGAGCTTCTCCAAGTTATTCGCCCACTTCACCGGCGTACCTGCCTGCGTCACCGAGCATGACGCCGTCGAGTCCGAATTATTCTCCGACAAGTCCTACTTATTCGCCAACAAGTCCAAATTACTCGCCAACTAGCCCCAGCTATTCGCCGACGAGCCCGAGTTATTCACCGACAAGTCCAAGCTACTCACCAACGTCACCCAGTTATTCGCCGACTAGTCCGAGTTACTCGCCTACGAGTCCTAGCTACTCGCCGACTAGCCCAAGTTATTCTCCGACGAGTCCGAGTTACTCACCGACAAGTCCCAGCTACTCTCCAACTAGTCCGAGTTACTCGCCTACGAGTCCCAGCTACTCTCCTACTAGCCCAAGTTATTCTCCGACGAGTCCCAGTTACTCACCTACCAGTCCGAGTTATTCGCCAACGAGTCCTAGCTATTCACCTACGAGTCCAAGCTACACACCAGCGTCGCCGTCATATTCGCCGACTTCTCCATCATACTCACCTTCGTCGCCGCAGTACTCGCCGGCTTCGCCAAGTTACTCACCTTCGTCACCGAAGTATTCACCGACAAGTCCAAGTTATTCACCGACTTCACCATCTTTCGCAGGCACGTCATCGCAATACACACCAGCGAGTCCGACGTACTCGCCGACGAGTCCAAGCTACTCACCGACTTCACCGAGTTATTCGCCTACGTCGCCGAGCTATTCGCCAAGTTCACCTCAACACAGTGGCGGAAGTACTAAATACTCGCCAAGTAGTCCCAATTATTCACCAACGAGTCCCACATACTCACCTACTAGCACGAAGTATTCTCCGACCAGTCCCACATATTCTCCCACCAGTCACAGCTATTCTCCAACAAGTCCGAGTTATTCGCCTACAAGCCCTGCATATTCACCACAAGTACCAGGGTACTCGCCGACTAGTCCCACTTATTCAGCTTCCTCGCCAACTTACGAGTCTGAAGACAGTTAAACTACTGGAATATTACGGAATTCATCATCTGTGTGAATGGTTGATGCATGAATGGTTAATACGTATTGCGTTGATGAGTCTCGTGTTGAGTCGGATGTTGGGACACGTGTTTACTTTGTTGTATCTTCGTATAAAGCGAATTTGAAACGTATGTTTTTTTATAAGCGTGAAGAATCAATTTTGTTGAACTTGCTGAAATATGCGGGTTCGTTCTCAAGAAAGTACGGTATAATTTATTCAGTGTCGCAATTGCGCGAGAAATAAAAAACATCTTTTATTTTTAATGCTTTTGAAATGATTGTTTGATTTTTTTTAGTCCAATCATATTATAGTTGAATTTCAATTACAGATTTACTTACGTTATGAATAAACTTCATAATATCTTTTGTAATAAAAAATTTTTCGTATAAATGACTTGGAAATTACATTAATATTCCCTAACAAAGAATTTGATACACCAAAAACATTGCAATTTTAAATGTACGAACTGGTATAAGTATATATGTTATTGTTTTTATAATTGAAAACAATTGTACTCTTTCAATATATCTGAGTGGCCTTAATAAAAAATACGGTATTTTCCTAAAATTTAACCACTCATGACTTTTTCAAATGTTACTTATCTTAGTATTTGATAATTACCCTATCATTATTGAAATTCAAATTATAAATGAAAAAATTAGTATTTTGTACAATTCAGAACCAGCATCTAGTTTAGCGTAAGGTGTATTATGTAAGTGTAAATGATTATAGTAAACTTAAGGAATCCATACAAATTCGATCGAAAATAATGAAAAGAGAAAAAAATGGATTTTATTTTATTTTTAACAATAAAGTATTTTCACTTCCAACATCTTTCGCTACAATTATTACGTGCATGGTTTGGTAACTTATGAAGATGAGTGGAAAAAAAAGTTGACCACAGAGTTTATGCAACACAGTCAACGACTACGATAATGTGCATGGGTGAGTGTTAGTTGAAGATATGTTACTGTAATTAAGTAAATGTCATTTACACTATAAATAAGGAAATAAAAATATAAAAAAGGTTATTTGAAAAAAAGATTAAAAAAGTCCGAAGAATAATTATAATGGTTGATAATTCAGTTATTGAAAATCTGTGCCTGCTACAGCGTATTTTAAATTGTTTTTATTATTTCAAGTTCGGGCATTCTTGATAAATAATTGGCCTCTTGTTTTCTTTTTATAACAAACAATTGACAAGGAGCAAGGTCAACGTTATTACAATTAAGAGTATTAGCTACATTTATTAAAAAATACATTTTTTATCAATAAATATATCGATTGATATACGACTTTTTACATGCATTTAAGTTCAGTAGTATTTTAAATCATTGGAAAATATATATTTATATGAATAAAAATACTACACACAAATTCCTATTATCATTGATTATCCTTAACCAATCAGTCTTCAATTGTAAAGTATCGTTACATCGAACATCGTTAAAAATCAATAATAAATCTTTATCATTCGAACTGTAAATGTTGGCTAAGAAAAGCCAATGGCAGTTGCGTCGATAATGCATTTGCGGGTCTTCGAGATCATTCAGTCTACGTGCATTATCCGAAACTATCGAGTTACCTGGCATGCGGGAGTGGCTGTGAGTTGCAACGTCAACGAACCAGTCGAGGTGCGACATGAGTCGCGAAAAGATCCCGCTCCTCCCGAAGGAAAATCACAGCGGACTGTCTTTACTTTTCGCCACCTTGTGCATCGTTGACATTTTTGGTGTTTTTCCCGTGATCGCCTTACCCAGAGCAATTGTTTTGTGTGGTGAGCATAGCTGCCTCGAGTTACAGATACACGCGCGTTTTAAAAGTCTTTATTAAAGTCTGGATACGCAAAGTATCACCACACCTCTTATAAAATAAGCGCTAATGTTCAACTTGTAAATCTAATAAAATGTGCTATTGATCTAGGATCGCTTGGAATCCCGTTAGTTCTTGTAGTTTTTGGACTACAAATTTACACGGCATCATTGCTTGGAAAATCATGGAACATCGCGACAACGATCGATCCTCACATTTTTCGAAAGAATCGGCAAGTTTCATCTTTAACAATCCGAAATCAAACAACTGTCTAATTTATCTAACCCAAATTTCAGTTATCCTTTGGCCGCTGTAACAGAACTGACGTTAGGTCGATGGGCAAGTAAATGTGTTACAATACTGCTTGACGCGACAATTTTTGGAGGTGGAATACCTAATTTACTGGTAGGTGCGTAATGTATCTTGATCTTGAACCTTCACAGCAAACAAATTTTTAAGTAGAATTAAGCACGAACGTTCAAATCTTTTCGTCGCTCGTTAGCATCGCAAAACTTGCAACTTTTCGGATTAAAAGTATCCGAGCAACAATTCAATTTGTCCTTCTGTTACTGGCTACTCGTTGTCGGATTACTACTGTGTCCAATCATGTGGCTTGGGAGTCCGCGAGACATGAAGTGAGTAAGTGTACGGATATACGATCCGATTTACATCGTGTCAAAAAGTTTTTAATGCACAGTATAGCGAAAACCGCGCGATTACAAATAGCGCGATATGTCATTACAGGTGGCTCGTTACGTTTTCAACGTGTATCGTAATAACTACCGCGATCCTCATCTGGTTTTCTATTGTGCAAGACCAGAGGGATATGGCCTATTCGCCGATTACAATGTCTCCGCCGTGGGAGAGATTCATTTCAGGGTAACTAAAATCAAAACGTATTTTCTGTTTTATTTTTTTTTTAATGAACAATAAAAATACCTTAAATTTATAATAAATTTATTGAAGATACGGCATGCTGGCTTTTCAATTCGACGTTCATCCGACTCTGATGACAGTCCAGGTCGACATGAAAAAGCACAAAGACATTAACAAAGCAGTAATATCTGCCTTTTCCCGTACGTCAAACGATTGCATGACTGCTAAATCTCGACATTTGTTAATTGCATTGACATTTCTTTAGTGAGCGGACTGTTGTTCGTGATAACGGCTGGCTTGGCGGTGTGGCGCTACGGCAGTAATACATCTGCCAATATTTTTCAAGCAGTTCCATCAGTCGCGAGTACCCACATCGCCGTTTTATTGGCTTCATTGCAGCTTTGCCTGTCAAGTGCTATTGGTCATTCGGCACTTTTTCAACATCTCGAAGATCAATTGCGAGTTCAGAGATGTAATTTTTTTTTTAAATCAAATGTCGTTTATCTTATATCGCAAAAAATGTACAAATTTGAAACTTGAATTGTGAATTTTCTGGTCAGCGTTCGGCTGGAAACGCTGCGCGATGCGTTCAGCCGTGGTAGCCCTGGCAGTAGCGGTAGGTGAATCGGTGCCCCGCTTCGATGTGGTGATGTCATTGATCGGTGGTACTTTGACCGGACCATTAATTTTCGTTCTTCCACCTCTCATGTACTCCAAAGCGAAGGCTCTACGAACAAAAGGATTACGACGGTCGTCTGCTCCCGAATTTTCATGCCGTGATCCGGACGAAATTAAGGATACTCATGCGATTTTTACCGACTCGAAGATGCGTTCAAAGTTAGTACTTTTGAGTGTGTTGTAGTAGTTTCATTGTCTATTAGCATCTGATTTATCACCTACTGTGTTGTATTTTGATTTTCTTTAATTTCTTGCTTTTCTTTCTTTTCAAAACTTGACTTTCAAACGAGACCTTTGCTGATTCTCGAGTGCACTCCAGGTGAGATAGAGTATTTTTATCACGTTGTTTTTAGACTGCACGATGTAATTGTTATTCTATTTCCGTAGGTAAAGTAGTTAAAATGAATGTGTTTGGATTATTTTCTAAAATAGTAAAATTAACAATAAGTAACACTGCGACCTTAAGCATACTTAATCAAGGAGATAGGGTAGAAATTTAATATATTTTTCACGTAGATCTACTCATTATGGTTTTCGAGACGGGCGCGAAGATAAAGATGATGGTTATTCGTACATTTATTATGGTGAAGTTGACGATGAGGATGAAAGCTTAGGAGATCATGAAGATGATTTTTCAAAAAGGGCAAATAAAGTTATAGAAATGACGAGAAGTGGAAGCTTACCAGTTATGATAGATGCAAGTAGACCCTCGTTACGACGGCAAAGGTATACCTTCATTAAGATACAAAAAATATTACCATTTATAATATAGTTATTATCATCATCATAAAAAATCATGTTTAATTGACAGATTGCGAACAGTATATCTAGATGCAAGACCTAGGAAATTTTTTACTGTCAGCAGATTAGTCGATTGGTTTGGATACAGTATAGTCATTGTGGGGATACTCATCACCATTTCTTCAACATATATCAATGTTAAAAATACTATTAGATTTGTTAAATTTACTCCTCCATGTATTGCCAATGCCTCAGCTGATATTTCAGGTTTATTTTAGAGTGTTATTATTGATGCAAGAAGTGCAATGCTGTTGGGATTAAGTTTCGCGTATTTGTAATTTATATGACGCTATTGTCGATACGATTTTTTATGTTTTTTATATTTCAAAAATTAAAAACATTTCTATAGTAATGTAGACATTCATTTCATTTTACCTTGCTTCAAATTGAATCAAGAGAAACGAATGATACGCGCTTTTTTTTACTTCAAGCACAGACAGATTGGATATGAATTATTTATTCGTGTCATTACTTTTACGCATCAGCCGTAAATTTGATCCCCACTGAAAATATATATATATAAAACTTGTACGCAACTTCTATAAAAATTGTACAAGAATGTGTATAACATTTGTAGTTGGGAATTGGATAAAAAATTCCATATGGTTTTAAAAAATAAAATATACCTGTGAAATCCCACACGGGATCCCACATGCGATTCCAAATAGCTAATTATCATTCTGAAATTCCACATAATGTTTTTTAAAATCCAATAGATTCCACGTGAAATCAAATAATAATAAATGTATCAACGTGCTACAAATTAAAATAATATCGATATAACATACAGTACTGAAAAATAACTAAAAGCGATTATAATAGTAATTTGAAATTTTATTGTAATTTCATTGTACATAAATTGTACATACAAAAAAGGATAGCTAGAAAATAATCTTACTTTGCAACTTATTTTTCCTAAAAAATAAGTAGGCACACAAATTTTCAGAACATTAATAATTCAAAACGTTTGGAATTGATATAATATACTGGGTTTTCTTAGTTTCAACGAATATGCATACTTTTTTAATACGTTCTGTTGATATCGTTTTGGCATTTATGGAAATCATTATTTGATGTACAAAAGAACATGTACTAACAAGATCTGCCGTTATAATTTTGCATAAAGTCAATTCCTTTTTAGAAGATGAATCGAACAAAAATTATTCATTTTCAATAAACTCATTCTCTAACTGAGCATAACAATTTGCTAAATGTTCGTTTTGAATTTAATTTGAAGTATATGAACAAGTACCTTTAAATTATCTTATCTTTAAAATAGTTAATTATTGTAAAATAATAATGAAAATTTTTTTTTTTAATTAAATAGCAGCAAGTTCTTACGCAAGATCTTATCCTCTATTTTCACTAGGGCATTCGTTAAATTAAAATTGATTAGTATACATTATATGAGGAAAATTCATTTTATAATAATGATAATTATTAATCATTTTATTGAAAATTTATCAATTGGTACAAAATTCGTACAATATATGTACAAATTTTGTTTAAGAACTTAATGAGATGTGTATAAGATATGTACAAGTCTTGTATAAGTTTTATCGGAAAATGTGTGTACTAGTTTCGCACAAGGTTTGTACAAGGCTTGAACAAATCTTCTACTAATATTGCACATATTCTTGTACAATTTTTGTATTATACAAGTTTTGTATTATATTCAGTGAGGATAGCAGCACATCCAGCAAAGCAAAATAGGTAGCCTTATCATCAGTGAGTAAGTCGGTGCCGACAAGAAAGCGTCTTGGAGAGTGTCCGAGCGATGGCGCGACAAATAGCTCTAGGTTGTCTTTATAAGGAGGCACGGCACTGTCGATCCTCATTCTTGTCCGCCAAGCGGTACAAGAATCATCTCCTCCCTCGTCTTTTTCCAATAGTCTCCGGCGTAGTGATAGCAGTAGTATAGTAGATAGTAGTAGCGACTTAACGAGCGATCGGTATGAGAAGGTTGCCAATGTAATGCCTATTCAACATTCCATTGTTCCAATCCACTTCTTTTTTATATATCATGCTCTCGTGCTATAATGTATCAATGCCTATTAATTTGATTGTTTGAGCGTCTATACATTGGGATTCTGACGGTTAGCCGAGCCCACTGAGGACACACATGCACGTCGGGACAAGTTTTATATTGAATTTTCTAGCAGAGATTATTTTACGTCGAAAAAGGCAGGGGAAAAATCGGCGGCTTGAAATTGTTGGCGGTGGGACGAGGGCTATATATGCGAGTCTGAAACTGCATAGAGCACAGAACTGTTTCAACTTTTCTACCGACAACATCCACTACTGCAACCATGAAGAAGAGTCTCCAGCTCTGGTACTCCTACGGAGCCAACGTCGAGGACTACAAGCTTCAACGCCGAACGCTGATCGAGGAGGGGAGCCTTACGCTGCCTGTACCACCATCGCCGAGGACGCTTCCAAAGAAGCTTTTGTCATTAAAGGGTAACTCCTTATGGATTGATTGCTTTCATCCCGAGGAACGCGAGTCTGACGAGTATTTCGTCCCGACTCTCGAAGCCGGCAACGATTACGTGCCGCCGAGTTGGTCGAACGCGTTCTTAGGAACTGCCGCTGCGGAGCAGCTGGCATTGAAAGAGCTTGCGCGCGTTGGAACGATTCTAGCTGACAGTACCGACAAGGACAGCTTGTTCAAACGCGAGGCTCTCGAGAGAAAATCCGAGGGGCGATTCCCGAACCTACTCCTGAGTTTACCGCCCTCTAACTCACCTGTATCGCTAACGTCGAGGCTCGGGAAAAAGAGCGACCGCGTGCTGGTCGCTCCTAAGATTTTGGAAGACGTCATAAATAAAATCAGAAGCAATATCAAGCCTGCAAGGAGGGCTATCGAAATCGAGGCGCAGTGGATGCCAGCAAAGATAGCCCGTAAATACGTTGAAAGAAAGAAGAATCGCACCTTAAAACAGAGAATGAGATGTCGCAACTTGATTTGAGCTACGTTGCAGAGAGAGAAGGTCGCGTAGGAAGATTCACGCGAGAAGAGGCCACAGACTAAGGATGTAGAATGACACAACCAGGTTGTCTATGAAACTGACCATCGTTTCGTTTGATCCTTAGTCGGAATAGTCCTAATCAGGACTACCAATGGAAAATCAGCCCTTCTCAGGGCTAACAAAACTTAACGTCGAACAAACTGCTATTCGTTGCAATAAAGATGTACACCCGTTCCCCTTTCCCCTGAACTCGCCTACTTTTCATACTGACAGACGTGCATCGATAACTCGGCCATTGGGTTACCACTGCAAGCTTCATTTGGACAAGAGTTGGTTGTTGGACTACCGCTCCTTTGGGATGCCAAGCAGCAGCTTGATTCAATTTTGCCGGCTTTAGCTTATCGTTGGGTAAGAAACTGGACTGCAGCTTGATTTTGTGTATTGTCGACTGCGACTTCCCACTGCCGAAAGGGATATATGCGCGGAAATGACTTTCTGCATACGAGAGCTTGCGAACGATCAACGAATCGAACGACTTCCACGACGTACGAAAATTCTTCGCGTAGCTACGCTCTTCCCTACTCGAGAGTAACAATTTCTCGAAGCGTGGTAGAAGCACGTATAGTTTGCCGGTACGCAGTGCTTGGAGCTTGCGCGACTCTCTGGAAAAGGTCTAACCGAGTGACTGTCCTAACGAGTTCCTGTCCATTTTTGCACCGTACATCGAGAGCCGTTAAGTATTGATAAACTGCGTATCTTCAAACTCGTTCAATCGATATTCCACGATGCAAACTATAGTATTCCAGATCTGAGGTGGTCCAAGACCCGTCTAGTATAACTACGACGTTAAGTGTTCCAATTCATTCGTATTTAAGAAGCAAGATCATATTTTATATCATGTAATACTTTGAGATTGTCAGTTTCAATAAAACTTCTTATGTTAACTTATTGTATTAACTATGCTTTATTACGCCGTTTTATAATGAGATGTCAAAATTTTTCATCTGTCGCGGTACGAGAGGTGCAGACTCCACAAAAGTACAGGGAGCTGTCGATATACTCTCAACATTATATACTTAGAATGCCATATTCACTCCACTTCAACAAAACAACGTTTCACCTTTTAATGGATATAAAATATAGTCGAATAAGCATAGCTTATTTTGCACTTATATTACATAACAATTTGCACATGTTTCATTCGTTAAGTAGCAGTTAATTTTATAACTCAAAGTTGTACTGTTTTGATATTCAAATCATATTTAAAATCATTAAACGTAAAAAGATCATAAATTCGTATTACAGAAAAAAAATAATACAGAAACAAAGCGAATAAAAGTAAAAGAAGTTTAAGTTCCAGATTATTTGCATAAAGGTTTCAATAATGTAAAGTACTTATATATTTAGCGAAAAATGTCTTTATTTGCATTGTAAATGACAATATTTGGAAAAGAATTATTTCTGATGAATGTTTAGAACATGATAAGACATAGTGAAAAACCAGTTACAAAAATATTCTACTTGAACGGTATTGTCGATAGGCCGTGCACTCAATGAAATTGCTCAAGCGGTATCTAGTCTAGCAATGCGAATGTCCCGACGAACTGATATTTTTCTGCACGTCGTTGTTGTAATAACGCGTGAGGTAGGGCCATCGACATGCGTCAAGCGATTCGTAATTCTCTCGTTTGTTATCGGCCGCCACGGCCAACAAGTCTTAATGCTTGAACATCGCCCCCATGGAACAGAACGGATCCTGTACAGACCTTGCTCGTCGATGAATCGAGCGATGAAGGCGCTTTCCGTCGAACTTTGCTACATACTGTTGAGCAAAGTTGAATGCAAGCGACTAGAACTTGCGGTACAACAGATCAAAAAATAATCGGCGCCATTAATGGCCACGACAGTACTCCTCGCCGTACATGATTAGCGTGAATTTCTCTTCCGAAGCGTCGTCACTTACGAAGATGTAGTGGCTTTCCGGCAAAGCAGTCCCGTGAACCTCGACATACTTGCACTTCCTGGTATTCCATAAAATTAGTTTCATCTCACTCCGCTCGTTAGTCACAGTGAGGAGCACACTGTCTTGCGACTAAGGTATCCTATTGCATGAACGGCACGAAGCATTGACTTTTCGTTGCGTTAGGCTCCGATCCAATGATCCGAACGCACAAGCCACCCAAGTCATGAGCGTTCTCAACGAATAAAATGACGGCGAAATTACCATCGTCCAATATATCCGAAGTGATTTCGGACATCTCGCTTGCACGTCTCTGTGACTTTTCAATGTACAAAGATGTATATTATTTTTCTGTTTTTACTGACGCCTTTAATGCCGACGAATAGCTTGCTGCTCATAATCACTTTGGCTTTACGGATTGAATGATCCTCGTTTATCATTGGCTATATGGAAATACATAGTCAATTTTGTGACGGGACTTTTGATGTGATTGCACTTCATGAAAGATCGTTCGTACGTTATATTTCTTCTCTAATACACTTTTAGAATTTACTATTTAGATGATTTATGCGTTATTTTCCTCGTTGATTTAGTATTCTTTAAAAGAGAGCAAGTTTCAAAACTTACTGACAATCAGTCTTTGACAATACGACAATATTGCACAGTATTCAAAGCGATTTAAATATTTTCAAATACATTGGAAATTTCTCAACATATCTACACTGACAAAAAATTTTATTGTAACGAATCAATTTCCCTTGTCCCAAAAAGGTTGTTGTAGTACTCTGCTTACTATTATGCCATCACTAATGTCTGTAATAGACATTGCATAATAAACTGGCAAAATTCACGGCTGGTTTTTTCTTGATACTTTGTTAAATGATCAAAGATAATTGGTTCGCAAAAATAATTCTATTATTAAATGTCAAAACAATATCTAATCTTATCATATAACGGTCTTCTCGAAAAAATTTTTTGTAAGTATGCAATTACATATTGATTAAGTTGTTGATATATAACTAAAAAACGTGTTTAATTATAACAAAAAAGATCAGTTGCATAGAAAATTATACAATTCATTTATTATTGCGATAATTGCATAAAAAATAATATAGAATTTAGGATACTTAACATGAGAAAACAAAAACGATTAACAGAAAACATAATTTTTCAATGCCTGACAAATCTAATACACATCACAGTTAACGCCAAACAACTGTTTTAAACTCCTACGTATCTAGCTCTTAATAACCTAGTGTCTCCAATTCGATATGTGAGTCTCACAAAAAACTCACTGTTGATATTGAAAGTTTCGATGTTTTCAGCAGTGAGATCTGCTTTAAACGCGTGCCAAGGGCCAGCGAGTCCCTCAAACTTCCACATGCCATCGTCGCGAACAAGAATTGGTTCATTCGTTGGTTCTACTTTATTCAAAACAAAATGAGAGGACGACGGCATGTGGTATTTTTGAATGTCACCCCATGTTTCGTAGCGCACAACTAACATTTCGGTATTCAGAAGCGCAACGATCCATACGACACGGTTGTGACTTAACACTGACGCGTCGGATATGCCTGGCACTCGGATACCTGTAAAGAGCACAATACGCGCTTTCATACAAGAAAACAAGTAAACATTGTCGAGACGGACTTACTTTCCGAAACGATGAACGTGTTTGCTCGGTATTCATATTGGTAAATTGTGATCCTACTCCCCGGGCCCGAGCTTACTTGCACGACGAGAGTTACGCTGTCCACCGACAGAATTTCACTGACTACCATGTTGCTGGAGTTGGTGAGCGGTTTCAAGTGATATCTGTTCTGGCCACTGCATTCTAGGTCGAACACGCTGATGAAGATGCAGTTTCCGAGCTGGTGAAGAGTCAAAGTGACCGGCGGCGAGTACTCGTTGACGGGTAGCAGAACTCGACCCTTGACTTCTTCGAACTTGTACCAATACTTGGCGCGATCTTGCAGGAAAATATTTTGCTTTCTTAATGACAGATTGAATCAATAGTGCAAATTTACCGGACAAAACTTACTTTTATACGCCGTTCCAATAGCCGTAGCATAAGGCTTGAGATAATCGATAGTCCCAGTCAGAGGCGACAAATTTTTGTTGATCGAGTTGATATCTGGCATCTCGACGCCTTTCAAACGTTTGATTGTCAGATTGCCGAGGATGTGTAGATTGCCGCTAAACTTTATATCTGATTTAAAGCTCTGGACAGATGCGTTCTTCGTCAATTGATTGAGAGCAACGTCAGTAAAGTTCATACCATTTATGAGCCCCCCTAGTAATATCGATGGACTATGTAGCGAGCCTTTGATAAGTTTCGGTTCAGTGATGACTTGATCCCCGGACGCTCTTAAGCATTTCTCTATTCTTTTGCCCATTACCGTGCCGTTTACTCTGAACAACGAATTCAATTAATCAAAAAATAATTGCTTTCTTGATTCAGCTTAGAATTTACAATGAATTTATACTCACTTCAAAATTCGTGCGCGAAGGTTATTAAATGTCTTTCTGCCCGTTATTACTACAGGTTTCTCCGTGCCTGACTGCATCAAAGCATCTTTTGCCCACTTATTAAAATTCAAACCGTGCAAGTGCTTCGCTGTCAGCCCCTTCACAGTTTTTTTACCGGTTATCATGTTTACTTTCACATCGTGCCTCGCAACATCAGTGAATAAGTTAAGATTATTGATTTTTCCCTGTAATATCAAATCACCTGCAAATTGAAACAAAATTTAGTGAGCACGCGATTATGACGAATCAAGAGATCACAAAAAGCGGTAAGAATTCGTACCTGTGACGATGAGCTCTTCAAAGCGCCACTTGTCAGTAATAGTCCAGTCTACGTCTTTCTTCAAAGTCATGTTGAGCAGGTCATTGAAGTACAGGTCGGAGCTGTTCAAAAATGAATTGCCAGTAGTTATTATGTTAGGCATTTTCGCATTTCTGAAGTTAAGTGTAGATGGAATCTCTTGCAACTTAGTTTTACTTAACAAACGACTTTCTACAGTTGCCCAAGGACCAAAATTCTGCGTGTTCAACAAATCCTATATACGAAAAAAATATTATTATACATATGTTTTAACTTATAGCGTAAGTCGTTACTTACGAATGAATCGAAAGGCTGCAAGAGAGTGACGTTGTTCAAGAGGAAATCCCCAGCCAAGCTTATAGGTTGATCTAGCATCCATATACCTGCTATCAGTTCTTTCAAATTCTTTCCATTGATATTGACAACATTAGGCTCTTTTTTAAATGTAACAGAACCTACACCGATAATCCATTATTTTTATTTTATTGGAAATTCGATCGACAATTGTAAAAATTTCAATAAATTAATAAATTTAACCGTCAATAACGTAAGTTGTGACTTTGTCTAAAGATGAATAAGCTTCATTATCAGGTATTGAAAAATCTCCTTCTATGTTCAAGTCGCCTATTATGGTTTTATTTCCTAAAAATAAATTTGCCTCTATGGGTTCCAAATGAATATTGGTGTGTACCGTTTCAATCTCATCTGCTTCAACACTTCCTTCTAAATTAAAAAAAAAGTTAGTTTGCAATTTTGCACCGTAGTTACTTTCAGTAGATTTACCAAATTTAACGTTCTTCAGTGTTATAGGTTCGTTGATTCGCACGATGTTTCTCAAAAAATCGTTTAAATCGACATCATTGATCGTCTTCACCTCCAAATTTCCTTCTACTGTCAAACTTTGAATTTCTGTAGGTAAAGGCACTTTGATTCCTTCAGCGGCATTGAGTAAACTCACATTCAAATTTTTCATTTTAATCGGACCTTTCAAAATTTGTGGATCATACCATTTAAACATCGCTGTTTCGAAACCTACAATTATTTGCGTAAAACGATAATTTTGAAAAATAAAATGTTTTATTTCAACAATGACTTCAATTATTGCAAAAATGCGCACTTTCAAAAGGACTGCCCTTAAAACTTGTCAAGTTCAAATTTTCAATAAATACGGGACCAGTAAAAACTTTCTTTGACAAATCTACCTCATCCCAAGAGCTCGCGCAATCACTCACAAGCTTCTCGAGATCGTCTGCGCCTTCAACATCTTCAACTACAACGGTCTTCGCCGTGGCTTGCCCAACTTCAATCGATGAAGTTCGTAAATCGGGAGTTACAGCAACGACGGTGCAAACAGGAGTTTCTACCCTTAGGTAAGAAAAAATTTGACGTCAGGATGCTAGTTTGGCATGGAAAAAAAAGCTTTTCATACGTACTTTGGTAGTGGTAATTGAGAGAACACATCATCTGGCAGTATAATATCCTTCAACGCTATTTTTTCTCCAGTGACTTTGACCATTTGCGCATTCTTTCTCGTCAACCAATTTGGAAGATTTTCCACTGTGATATTCGACCAAAGCTGCAACGAATACGAATTCTCGTGAAGTTCAAATTTATTTTTTCAAACATGACTATCCAAAAATTTTGAATAGCTAACCGTGCGATTCTCCGAGAAATGCAAGTGCACCGGTACACCCTCATTCAACGGTATGACATTATCGACAATTTCTTTTAATGATTTGCCAGATTTCCTCGTGATATCCTTCACCATCAACAAATCTGTCACTTTCACATTACTGAGTGTGTAATTGCCAGTCAAATTATAATAATCCGGGAAAGAAACCATCGGTGCGATTTTCTTTATGCTTTTGCCGGTTATACCTCCACGTTGAACAACCAACTTGCTGAATGCAACTTTCTTGGCTGTGAGAGTACCAGTCATCGTTACTGGTTCGCCATCCAATGGAAGCAAGAGACCGCCATCGGTGAGATTTAGTTCTTTGGCGCGGATCGCTTTGGTTTTAAAATTTTGACGAGTAAAAGTAGAAGCGGCTTCAATGTTTGGAGCAATAATGGAGTCGACGCGTACCTCGTCAAATTTGTGAATACCTACAAGAGCATTATATAATTACGGTACTAATTCTATTTGATCATGGAAGCCGATCGATCGTCTTACCAGTAACGATTTGATCGCCTGAAGTTCGCAAAGCATTTTTGTACAAGTCCTCGAAAGATATTCCATTGATCAATCCTTCAACGTTTACGTCTTCCAACTTGATGCCCATTGACGGACAAGGAAATCCTTCTAGCGTATCAACGTGTACTTTTTCGAACTTCAAACTCAACGTTCCGTCGTCGATTCGCCGGAGTTTTGATGTTATATCGAACGGCAGTTCAGTCACCAAGTTGTTGATGTAACATTTGCCGAAGCATTTTACTCGAACTGCTTTCGCTCGTAGAGTCGATAACTTCGGATCTTTTAGCGTTCTCTTCTCTGTTAATACATCTTTCGCTGCTTGCAGACGCGAGACTAAATCGTAGTAGCTATCGTTCAATTGCTTCAATTTCTCTGTACTTATACCGTTTACCTACGATAAGGAAAAAACTCATTTGAACCGTCACTTCTCAATTGCGTATCACAAAAAATATCCAACTCACGCTATCAACTGTAACTTTGTGCAAATTGACATTTGACGCTTCGATAGGCCTTCGGTCGGTTATGATCTTGGGAATCGCTTTCGCCTTATCTTTCGCAGCCATACACCACTGTTTTAGATTCTTTAAATATTCACTTGACCCCTTTGCTTTCGACCAATTCAAACTATAAAGTAATCTTCTCAGCTTCAAATTAATGGTTTAGAAGCCAATGAAACAATATTAGCTCACCTCGTCAAAATCCAGCTGCCGTTGACTGTAATGATAATCAAATGCGCCTCACCTCTCAAAGTAATAGATTTCAAATTTTCAATTCCATCAAGTTCATAGTCCAATCGGACAAATCGCCAGCCATCGTATTGATATACATTTAGCAAATAATTTCTCCTCAAAAGTAAAACCATCGTCGTATTCCTCGCCACTGACACTACTTGATCGGCTGGAGCAATCTCTTGAAGAGGTACGTAAACACTATCCGATAACTTGTACAAGATGGTCCTCTGACTGCTTGATAAAACTAAGAAATAATCGTGTGAAATGCGCACAGTTGTAATATCGTTGAATGACTTTGGAATCGACTGGTAAGCGTCGAAATAATGCCCGTGCGGCATGTACTTCAATATCGTAGTTTTACTATGGCCCAGAATAACGAGATTCGTCGATTTGTCAGTCGCGAAGAATGCCGATGAATTGGCAACAATAGGCAAGAATTCGATGAGTCTGAATTTGTTTTCTAACCGAGTGTATACGTGGAATGCCGAAGCTGAGGATATACCTGTCAAAATTGAATTACGATTTATTAGTAACTGCCGGTACATTGCTTTCGACGTGTGGAACATATATTTATAACTTATAACATATAATTATTATTTCGTACTTAGAAATACGTGCATCTGATCCTGCCAAACTGCAAAATGTTTAACATTTGGAATATCTATGTATTCCACTTCTTGAATGGTGAATCGTCCATTTTGTTGGAAAAAGTGTAAAACGGTGATGCCTTCCGCATGTTTAACAATGAACCAAGTAGTGCCGGAAAATTTACAAACATGTAATTTTGACATATAAGGTACTGAATGATAAGCGATAGGAAAAGCTTGGATATCCTGAAGATAATCGTATTCAATTTAAATTTAAAGTGTCTTACTGTGATCTCATATGAACTTACGTTAATTTGGTAAACAAACAAATCGGTGGAAGTGATAAGAACTTGGTAAAATTGATTATGCTTTTTGAAGAAATGCAAGTCACTTATATCCGTTGCATTTAGCTTTAACACCTCTTCTAGATCACTAAATACTTCCACATCTACAAATACGATAAAATACTTTATTGATTGATATATCTTGTGAATTTACTTATCGTATGACGTCGTCGAACTTTTGTTGTAAAAAGTTTTTTGTTGCCGAATTTAAACAAAATCCCGCGCAAAAAATAATGCGCAGATGCATGCGCGCGCAAACCAATCTTAACCTTCATGGAAAGAGCTATAATTTTGCTTGTCAAAGCTTAATCGTAAAAAACAAAAATTTGTACCCTTTCACATTTCTGTAACGCCAGATTTGACTTGTAATACAAATTGCATCAGAAAATTTGCAGCTGTGAATCAAGTGTATCATTGGATATCGATCATTATATTTTGCTTGAGTCATAGCTGCTTGGAGAACGTTTTAAACTATCGTTATTGTTTTGCAAATTTAAAGATTAAGTAAACCTTGTATCAATTTATCTGTGAATTGTTAATTAATTTTATTACCTTATGCTCTGCATGCAAAGTGAAGTTATTGTTAGTGAACATGTCGATTACAGGAGATATAAAAGAAACTTTGGAGATACAAATAAACGAATTAGAAGCTTTGCAAGCAGTTTATCCAAAAGAAGTGTCAACAAGTGATCATGGGAATATTGCTGATATAAATGATTATATTGCTGGAAAGACTATTGATGTCCCTTTAAGATTAGAATACGAAATTGAAGTCCCAGTAGATGAAGTAAATAATCTTGAAACTTTTTTAAAATTATAATTATTATTTTCATTTTAAGATAAAAAATTATTTCCAGGTAGTTGTTGAGCTCCTCATAAACTTGCCGTTAGATTATCCTAATGTCAGTCCACAAGTATATTGCAGAAGCTCAGCTTTAGATCGAGAAGAGCAACTTAATTTCAACAAGAATTTGATATTATTTTGTGAATCTCAAACAAAGGGTGAACCTATTGTTTATTATTTAATTAATTGGATTCAAGACAATGCAAAACAATATTTCAAAAGAGCTGAGGAACATCGAAATAAGAAAATTGTTAGAAAAGTTTCTGAAGATAATTCAAATAAGAATATTTGTAATGAATTTGGAAGATACTGGATCTATAGTCATCATATTTATAGCTACATTAAAAGGAGAAATATTATAGATTTAGCAAAAGAAAGTTCCCTCACTGGGTTCAGTTTTATAGGCAAACCAGGAATAATTTGCTTAGAAGGTATGCTTGATGACTGTGAATACTTTTGGCAACAAATCAAAAGCTGGCATTGGCATCGAATTATCATAAAGTTTATAGAAAAAGATTTCGAACAAACTGATGACTTCAATAAGTACAGAAAATTTACTGACTTTCAAGAATTGAGTTTTGTAAACTGTGACAGACAGACTAATCATACAGTACCATTGAATTTTAAAAATGACACCAGTCAGTTGTTAAAGTTTTTGAGACAACATAATTCTGAGCATGCATTTAATCAAATTTTTGGCTTTGATACTAAATGTACTGAATAGTTGAGGAAATTTATATTATTTATGATATTTGTAATAAAACAACAAAGTTTGATATACATAACAAATAAGTTTTATAATAAAAATGTTTATACAAGTTACCTTTTTCGTTCATACTGTGCTTAAATAGTTCCTTTTTATGACGAGAGTTATACAACAGGTTTTTCAATATGCTATTTACAAAATTATCAATTTCTTGATCAATCAATGCTTTTGTTTCATTAGTTAGAACACTTGATTCTAAAATAAATATAGAGCTATTGATAATATTGAATTGAGTTGACAACAAAACTATTAATGAATAAGGACTTGCCATATTTTTTCATTAAATTATTAAAAAAAGTATCTGTAATTCTATCTACATCTTTTAAACTTTGACAATAAACTTGAAACAAGATGCACAGAAAAACAAAGAATAGCTTACAAGCCATGATTGTGCTTATATTCTTAACAATGTCACAGTAAAACTGAACTACCTTTAGGACAGTTAATTACTTACAGATATTTATATCTACATTGTATCTGAGATCTATGTTGACAATGGATAAATACACATATAAGTGTTTGTTTACATTCTTAATTTCAAAATGTTTATAGTCTTACTGTACTATTACACTTAAAATATTAAATACAGCATTAAGAAATATAATAATTAATTGAAAATCTATTTTCAATTAAACTTTCAATTAGCTTTTATATATATAAAATACTTTTTAACATAAATAACAACACTCTATCTTATAGTAGCATATCTTTGAAATTCATTTGTTAAAAAACGTCCTGGAACAAGTTGAGAATGTGGTCCTAAAACATCTTCAGCAGGACTATGCACTTTTATTTGTCTCATATGTGTATCTCGTCCATTCTGATGATTACTAATCACTGCAATTTGAATCATAAATGCTCTTATTGGCTTTTCACTTTCATCTTTTATCGGTATCACAACCCAGCCACTTGGTTCAGTCAGATCCATAACTTCAACTTCTTGTAAATCATTAAAATTTGTACCAGCTCTTACACTTATTCTAAAATAAGTATAAAAATTATTAATTTATACCTAATCACAAATAGACAGCTCATGTAAATAATACCTGCTTGGTGTATAACTTTCATCAAGCTTGTAATCTGTATATATGCATATATCTCGAATAGTTGTTTTACGACGAAACTGAATATTTACAAGATGAGGTAATTGTCCATCAGATTGCCAATAAGTTTCTGTAATATCATCTCTGAGTTGGTCAACTCCAAAACCTGGCTTGCAGCTTGAGAGACTCCAAATTGCATGGTTTCCTACTTCTCTCACGCGACCAGCAAATTCCTCTTGCACTGGATCGACAGCTATTTGGAAACATATTATCTTTAAAATATTTGTTATTTGTTAATGTTTAATGAAACATTAATTTTTTACCTGATACATTTGTTTTGCCGCTCATTTTACGGTTATGTTTTTCTGATCTCAGAAATAAGCTTAGTTTTCTACAGACCTAATTTTTTTCAACAATAAAATCTTTTCATGTTCACATTATTGAATGCACAAAGTGTCAACAACCGAACAACGAAAACATCACTCGTAAATTCAAAGGACTCGAGTCGCAACAATCGAAGAAGGCACAACACTTTGCGCGAACATCAGAGCAGTTCGTATCGTGTCACATCATATGTGTGCCGAGATTAAGCGAATTGAGAGAGGAGGAGAAAGGAAAAACCGGTGGTGTGTGCCAACTATACCATAGTCTAAGTGCCGTGTGCGAGCAACGAGATCTTGTATTTCGGAACGAGCGCCCTGTGCTCACTGGAAAATTATCCAAAATTACGCTTCACATGTTGCAGAATTTCGGGCTGGGAGGGCATTTTACTCGAAAAAAATTGTGAAGTTTGGCTGTTAAACTACAACAACAAGCAAGATGGGCAAGGCGAAGAAGGGCAAGCGTACAGGCAAGGACGACGACTTGTAAGTTTATTTTCAGTCTGACGTTCCGTCAAAGTTTTTGTTGATTCTATCGTTTAATTGACATTAACTTGATATAGAATTTTTATTATTTGTATATTTATGTTATGGTTTGTTGTTAAAAGGCGTAGAAAAACTTTATGACTTTTTGATTTCTAACGGGATTAAGCAGTCCATCTGCTTAGTTGAGGTTAGGTTTTACTTATGTAGTCCATGATGCAGTCAGTATAAAAAAAGAACATTGCCATACATTTTCTGAATAATGAAAAGTATTTTAGTTTATTACTTTTTACTCTACTTATTAGAGTACTATACTTATGTAAGAGATGTATTGTCTAATGGCCTCAGTTGCCCATACAGCTTATACTATATTATTTGTCTCCTAAAAGTAAATTCTTGAGATATATAATGAAATAATTTATTATTGATTGAAATATCTCTTAAATAAACTTGTCGCCTGTTAAAACAATTCATAATTAATTATTCCATACTAATTTTTAAAACGATTCGAAAAGTGTTAAAGTTAATGTAAAATTATTGAAATTTTTCAAAACTCTTAATTTCGCGATTTTCTGAAATAACCCATTACTTTTGTTTGTAAATTAAATACTTGAAATTTGCAATAAGATCATTTTCAGCCTAATTTAAACTATTTCTTACTACCTACAGTGACAGCGATGTTGAGGTGAATGATACCATCACAGATGAACCTGTCAAATCAAAAAAATCTAAAGAGAAAAAAAAGAAGGGAGATGATGTTGATGATTTGGCTGATGATCTCAAAGACCTGAAAGTTGATAAATCAAAAGCTTCTAAAAAAGAGAAAAAATCTAAAAAGAAAGGAGGAGACTCAGATAATGATGTACCTGTATCAAAAGGAAATATTGATTCTGAATCTGATTCTGAAGATGATGCCCCTAAGGGAAAGCTGAAAAATCGAAAGAATCAACCTCCAAAGAAAGGGTTTACAGCTGTATCTATTGAATGTGATAATGATGAGTCTGACACTGAAAAGTTAAAGACAAAAGCTAAAGGAAAGAAAGGCAAAAAAATTGATTCTGATGATGAAGATGAAGTAAAAATATCTAAAAATAAGAATAAGAAAAAAGATAAGAAAAATATAGAATCAGGTGATGAAGATTCAGAGAATGATACTCGTAAACCAAAAGGAAAAGGAAAGAAAGGAAAGAAAGCCATTGATTCTGAAGCATCTGATGATGAGGAAGTCAAAGTTAAAGCTAAAAATAAATCTAATGCTAAAAAGAACAAAAAAAGGGAATCTGATGATGAGTCTGAAGACGAAATATCTAAACCAAAAGGTAAATTGAAAGATAAAAAAGGAAAAAAAGTTTCAGAATCAGATGATGATGAAATTAAAGCTCCAACTAAGTCAGTTAAAGCTGCAACCCTCAAAGGTAACTTTCTTCAAATATATATATTTTTTAATGTCAATTTCATAAGAAAATCATGTATAATAAATATTTATTGTAGCTCCAAAAGCAAGTTTTGCTTTATTAAATATGGATGATAATGATGATGACCAGGATGATGAAGCTGCTTCACCACCTTCATCAGAGGATGAATCAAAGACTCAAAGTGCTGATCGTAGTAAATCTGTCAAGCAACCTAAATCTCAAGAATCTCAAAAAGAATCTAAAAAGAGTAAAAAATGTATGGATAATTTTGGCTTATCTTATTAAAATTAGTGATATTTAAATACATGAATTAGTAGCAACTTGTTTGTAATTTTTATTTTCTAGCTAAAAAGAAAAGGCAAGACAGTGATGAAGACATTGATAAAGTACTAGCTGAGTTAGAAATGGAATATTCAGGGCAAAAAAAAACAGAGACAAAGGAAAAGCTTGCTATGCAATCACCAACAGAAGAGGAGACTACTAAAAAAGAGAAAAAGGCAAAAGATGTAGAGCCGGAGCTACCTGATGCTGCAGGAGATGGAGAAGAAGGTGGAACTGTTAAAACAGCAGCTCAAAAGAAAAAAGAGAAAAAAGAAAGAGAAAAGCAAAAAAAAACTTGCCCAAAAGAAAGCTGTTAGTTTATGATTAACAAATTTTGTTTGAAAATTACTTTAGTAGTTATTCACGATGATATCAAAATTATAGGAAGCTATGAAAAAGACTGATGCTCCCAAAGAATCTACTGCTGCAACTACTACTGTTACTGCTGCTGCTGCTGCTGTTGCTGCTGTTGCTGCTGAGAAGCCTCCTGAAAAATTAGAAGAGGATAAAAAAGAGGCTAGCGATGCAGAAGGAGTAGCTGATGATGGGAAGAAGAAAAAGAAAAAAGGTGCTAAAGAAGAAGTTCCTGTAAAAGAAAAAAGTAATTTCAATTTTAAATAATTTTCTTGATTACTTTTAATTTTATTTGATGAGTCATAATCATGTTATCTAAAACCGAAATTTTTTTTCACATTTTATTGATTTGAATCTCGGTAGCTATGTAATACATTAAAAAAAACAGATTCTTAAATTAATAGATTATTAGTAGATTATAGATTATTTAATGTTTAGTAAAAGAATTAAATAATCTATAACATTTAATTACTACTTCTTGACTGTTCAACTTAAAGCTCTAACAAAGTAAATAGGTTGTCATTTTCAATACTATTCAATACTGATTTATTAATATTAATTTTAATCTTCTCGTTCACAGCCAAAGGGCCTGGAAAGAAAATGATTGCTGCTATGCAAGAAGCTTTGAAGAAAGCGAAAGAAGAGGAAGAAAGAATAAAACGTGAGGCAGAAGAAAAATTGCGACAAGAAGAAGAGCTTGAGAAGCTTCGTTTAGAGAAACTCCAAAAAGAGTATGAAAAGAAAGAAAAGAAAAAGTTAAAAGAGAAACAACGGAAAGAAAAACTAAAGGCCGAAGGAAAATATTTGACAGCAAAGCAAAAACAGGATAAAGCCAGAGCACAAGCTATGCTTGAAGCTTTAAAAGCTAAAGGTTTGGATTTGCCGGAAGCCGGACAAAAAGCGCCAAGACCTGGTAATTTATTGCTTTTTCAAACGCTTGTGTGTGTATTGTCATTGTAAATTTTATTCTAATTACGTAACATACTGTCTTAATTCCCTTATAGTTTTTTTAAATGATAAATTTTGTAATAATGGAAACGTTTGCTGAATATAATTAAAATTAAGTGAATTTCCATCTGTCACTATTTCCCTTCTTTCCATTACAAAATTTATCATTTATTCTAATTACTTTTTTACTTTCTCAGGAACAAGAGTAAGACCTGGTAAATTGAAACAGCAAACAAGTACAGAAGCCAAGGAAGAAGCTAAAAAGCCAGAAGAGGAAACCAAGACCGAGCAGGTACAGGTTGAAATCGTTGATAAACAAGAAAAAACCCGAGGTCAAGAAAGAAGATGATGAAGACTCCGTAAAGGACGCTTGGGATGCTGAAACTAGTGAAGAAGAAGCTGAAGAAGGTAGAATTAGTTATTATCCATTATAGTAATATAAATTTTGTCTATGTGTTTTAACTATAATAATATATACATAGATAAATCCGAGGAGACTCAAAAGGAATCAACTAGTGAAAATGCCAAAAAAGATTCCAAAGCAACTGAGAAAGAGTCGACTCCTGAGAACGAAGAGGAATCATCAGAAGAGTCTGAATCGGAAAGCGAAAGTTTGGAATCTGAATCGGAAGAAGATAGCGATGAAGATAGCGAAGGCGATGACAAGAAAACCGATGCTGAGCGTAGGAAAGATAAAGTACTTCTAAGAATCCAAAATCGTAGAGCAGAAGCTGAGAAGAAACGAACCACAGATGATTTACGTGCTGCTGTAGTTTGTGTATTAGGTCACGTCGATACTGGCAAAACGAAGATTCTTGACAAGTTGAGACGGACGAACGTGCAAGATGGTGAAGCTGGTGGTATCACACAATCAATCGGTGCAACGAACGTTCCCATCGAAGCTATTCAAGAATCGATGAAACTTGTCAAAGGCGTAAGTAAAAGACTTTATTCAACTTGAATATTTAAACATTAACGGAATTTTGCTGATTATGCCTAATACAGTTCGCAGAAAAGGTTCTCAAATTACCTGGATTGCTGATCATCGATACACCTGGTCACGAGTCGTTTAGTAATCTCAGAAATAGAGGATCGTCCCTCTGTGATATAGCTATTTTGGTAGTAGATATAATGCATGGCCTAGAGCCTCAAACTATTGAAAGTATCGAATTATTAAAAAAAAAGAAATGTCCATTTGTAGTTGCTCTCAACAAAATTGATAGGTAAATTTAATTAAACCAGATATTTTTAATTCAAATTTTTTAAGTCTTGCTGGAATGTTTTTACTTTTCTTATATTAACTTTTTAGATTGTTCGATTGGGAATCAATGGGGCGTAAAGATGTCCGTGATATTATCGCAGCACAGGGACAAATGACTCAACAAGAGTTTGATAAGCGTTCAAAGGAAGTCATTCTTCAATTTGCTGAGAAAGTTGGTCTAAATGCCGCCCTATTCTATCAAAATCCTGATCCTCGCTCTTATGTTTCTTTAGTTCCAACAAGCGCCATCACAGG